>NC_134980.1:137474-166820 GCF_965638725.1 Aptenodytes patagonicus | reverse complement strand
CTTCCCAGTGCCCCCAACTCTCCCCCAGGGTCCCCAGAACCCCCCAGTGCCCCCAGGCCCCTTCCCAGTGTCCCCAGGACCCCCTCCAGAGTCTCCAGATCCCCCCAGTGTCCCCAGGACCGCCCCAGGCCCCTTCCCAGTGCCCTCAGGACCCCCCAGTGTCCCCAGGCCCCTTCCCAATGTCCCCAGGTCCTCCCATGTCCCTGCCAGCCCCTTCCCAGTGCCCCCTCCCGGTGTCCCCAGGTCTCCCCCCCCCCCCCCCCCCCCCAGCACTCCGCAGCGCTTCCCGCACAGCAACAGCCTTTAATGGGCGCAGCGAAGGAACAGCAGGCTCCCCCCCCACGCCCCGGGGCCACCGGCACGGTGCCCCCGCGCAGAGGGGCCCGTCCCCGCTCCCTCCCCTCACTTCTTCTTCTGGACGTGGGCGCAGTCGTACTTGCCCCGCACGATGGTGAGCTTCACCCCCGGCAGGTCCTGGGTGCGGCCGCCCTGCACCAGCACGACGTGGTGCTCCTGCAGGTTGTGGCCCTCCCCGGGGATGAAGCACACCACCTCCTTCCCGTTGCTCAGCCGCACCCGCGCGCACTTGCGGTTGGCCGAGTTGGGCTTCTTGGGCTTCCGGATCAGGTTCTTGATCACCACCCCCTTCAGCTGGGGGCGGCCGAAGGTGGCCCCCGGCTTGGGAGGGGGCGGCTTGGGCCGGCCCTGACGGTGCATCTGGTTCAGGGTGGCCATGCCGCCGGCCTGCTGCGGCCGCAGGGGCACCGGCCCCTTCCCCGGCACGGCGGCGGGCGGGAGCGCCCCGGCAGCTGCGGAGGAGGAGAGAGAGAGGGGGGGGGGGGTGTGTGTCAGCGGCCGCGGGTGGCTCGAGGGGCCCCGGGCGGGGGACGGGGAGCGAGGCGGGATACGCACCGCAGCCGCGCAGCGAGGCCGCGGCCCTCAGCAGGGCGCGGAGAGGCATCCTACGGGCCCGCAGCACCGCGACCGGCGGGGCCTGAGGGGGAGACGCCCGGTTAGCGTTGCCCGGGGGGCGGCGGCCGCGTCCCCGCCCCACCGGGGCCCCTGCCGGGGCCCCGTCCCGCACCGGAGACCGGCGGGGGAGGTGCCGCCTCGCTCACCTCACACCGCCGCCATGTCAGCGCCCTGCCACCCCCTTCTGCCCCGCGCCGCGCTCTGATTGGACAGCGGGAGCGCCAATCTCCCCCTTCGCTCTGTGATTGGCCACACTCTCCTTTATCCCTCCCTGACCGCGACCGCTCCTACGGGTGCTTGGCGGGGTCAAACGCTGTGCGGGGCCCCGCCCTCCCCCCCCGCGAGGCCCCGCCCTCCCCCCGCGAGGCCCCGCCCTCCCCCCGCGAGGCCCCGCCCTCCCCCCGCGAGGCCCCGCCCTCCCCCCGCGAGGCCCCGCCCTCCCCTCGCGAGGCCCCGCCCTCCCCCCGCGAGGCCCCGCCCTAGGGAGGCGGTGCCTGTTGCCGGGGGAACGCGGGCAGGGCGGGTGCCCGGATGCGGCTCGATCGCAACATGGCGGCGGCCGAGTGAGCGGGGGGGAGCGGCAGCGGCAGCGCTGGGCCCGTCGTGAGGGGTGAGCGGGGGCCGGGGGGGAGGCGAGGGCCTGAGGGGGACGTGGAGGAGCCCGAGGAGAAGGGGAGGCTGGAGGGGGCACGGGGGACTCGGGAGAAGGGGACTTTGGGGGCCTGGGGGGTGCCTGAGAGGAGATGGAGAGGCCTGAGAGGAGATGGAGGGGATGAGGGAAGGGGGGAGACTGGGGCCGGGAGGCTGAGGGAGAGAGAGGAGATGGGGGGGGCTGAACGGGGGGACAGGGGGGTGGGGGCTATGGGGGGGGAGGGTGCTGAGGGGATGGGGGCTTGGGGGGCCTAGGGAGAAAGGGGGGGGTGTTGGGTGTGAGGGGCTGAGTGGCTCAGGGAGGAGGTGGTGTGAAGGATTGAGGGTCCTGGGGGAAGGGGGCAGTGGGGGTGCGGGGGGGGGGGGGGGCTGGGGGAGCCCCGGGCCAAAGGATGGGGGGGGGGGGGGCGAGGGAGTTGGTAGGCTGCGGGGCTGGGGGGGGGGGGGCCTGGAGAGAAGGGGAAGGTGAGAGAGTGTGGGGCTGGGTCTGTGGGGCTCCTGGGGAGCTGGGGGTGGGAGCTGGGCCAGGGGGCGGTGAGCGGAGAGAAAAGGGAGCCCTGCGGTGTCAGGGAAAGCGGAGAAACCGGAGAGGGGGCCTGGCCAAACCCTGGGGGCCGGTGGGGCCTGGAGGGGAGCACAGGCAGGGCAGGTGGGTCGAGCCCGGGCGTGGAGAGGAGCCCTGGAATTCGAGGCGAGGCAGGAGGGGCGCTGGCAGCGGGCGGGGAGGCCGAGGGAAGGGTAGGGATAGGGCTCTGCCTTCCTCCGAACACTCCCCGTCCTAAAAATAGTCAAAATTCTGGGTGACAGGGTATTGGGTCTAGGCACCGCGCCGGGCCGCGTGTCAGGGAGCCTTACGGAAATTCTCTTGTTCTCGTGCAGCATCTTTCACCGGAGGATCCCGGCATGCTTAGCTGAGTCGGAAAAGAGTTTTCCCTTCCTCGCAGGTAGGAAACGGAGACAAAATCATTTGCCTGGAGAAGCTCTTTCTCCCCGGGGCTCCCGTCACCGCGCGTCGCTCTTCAGAAGTCCTTACTCTGCGCGTGTGCTTTGCGGTCCGATGTCGGAGAAGGGTCTTTCCATGCCGGTGTGTGTCTGATGCTCTTCCCCAAGCACAGGAGGGAGGCGAAGCGCGGTCGCTGTTGGGTTCTCATAGAAAAGCCGTCGGAGCCCTCCTCGGCTCTCTGGGGTGTGGAGATCGGATCAGCCCTCTCCCCGCGTGCTTGTTAACACGCTGGGGTCCAGCTGGGCGGGAGCGGGTTGCAGGAAGCGCAGGAAAACATCCAAGAACTGTTTTTTCTGGTGTCTTTTATCTGCATTCTCAGTTCTGTGTGGGTTTGTACACCCATCAGTGTTCACAGGGCGCTCCTCTCCCTGGTAGCGAGGCGAGTTAACGGTCAGTTGAGCTGTGGAACCCTGGGGTAGATTTTTCCAGCGTTTCGTGCGACTTTGGGCCGGGCGTTCGAAGCCAGCCGGGCGCTGGCATCCCTCAGGGCTGCCGTAACTCCTCTGTGTCACGCCTAACCCCTCGAAAACGGGGTTTTGCCCTGCTTTTGGCACATGGGAGCAGAGCGAGAATAGAAATCGCAGTCTCCAAGCTCCTCTGCGGCGCTCCCGTGGCCGTAAATGCGGGCAGCGGGGCCGCGCCGGTCCCCGCGCCGGCCGAAACTCTGCCAGAGCTGGTGCCAGCCGCGCCTGGGTAAGTTGTTGGTGGGGATGGAGAATTGACAGGCAGGAGTGCAGGCAGCACGTGCCCACCGCTGGTACCGTTTTCGGGCCGTGAAATTATCAATTTGTATAACTCCTTTCCCTGTGCCCACGCGTTCACTCAACTGAACGTATCCGCAGCTGGAGGTGGTTGCCCTGCGCTTTGTTTTCTGTGTGTTCCCATTGCCGGTGGTGCTTTGTTCGTCGAAGGGAAACGAGAACAAAACATGAAAAGTTTCAGGATCAGTTTTTAGTTGCGTTTTCCCTGTAATTTACTGAGTTTTGCGATGATTAACTGGGTGGGCTGCAGGGCCGCAGAGGGACTCTGACAACGCCCTGTGCAGTGGGCTCGTAAATAACTGCAAATTGGATTTATTGAGAATACCCAGCTGTGGAGCGTGGCGGTGGGGAAGATGCAACCGACCTTAAGAGAGCTGGGGGGGGGGGGGGGAAAGAAGGTTTTAAGTAAAGCCCCAAAGTTTGAACAGTGGCCAAAGAATTAGCTGCTGGCTGCCAGTACAAACATTAACTAATCCTGGCAGCCTTTTAAGGCAAGTATCTTTAGTTCTGGCTAAGAAATAAACCTGTTAGATACATGGATTGTCCCCGGCGCAGGTTGAGGGAGGTTTTCTGGGAGCTGCGGATAAATGCCACGTAGGAATAGGACTGTGAAACACGGTACCCGGCGGGGGTGTAACGTCAGGCTGCGCGAATCCGTGGCTGGTGTCGCACGGAGTCGTCTTCCGGCTGCTGTAACCACCTTCAGAAAGATCCCTCGGAAACCTCCCGGCTCTGCTGAGGAGTTACCACCCCGCGATTCCCAAACAAAGGTAATTAATTGGAACGTATTTGGGCATTGAAATAGCGGCAGAAGTTTCCCAGGAAGATGCCGTTGGGATAACGACGGCTCAGGTTGCGTTTCACCTCCGCCGAGTGGAAGCTGCTCTGCTCCCCCTCCCGTGTCGTTCCGAGTTCCCAGATGTTTTCCAGATACCGGTTATCTTTATTTGCATGTGCGGAGGTGACATTTATTTTACCAGCGCTTATCAAATCTGCCAGAAGGAAGCCGTCTCTAAAAATAAAAAAAAAAAAAAATCACAGGGTTTTGTTCCGAACCATTCGACGCACTTTGTTGCCGCGTTGGTGACTCGTTTATTGATGTGTGGGCTCTGCGAGCCGTGGGTTTGCGCGTCCGTCTCCGTTTAGAAGGTGGAGATTTCGTCGCTGACGAATTGCTGTCCACCTCGCTGGGGATGAGCAGAACAAACCAGCACAGCCTGAAACCTGGGTGCCGCACGCTCGGGAGCTGTCGGAGCAGCGAGGTGGGGGGGGGGGGGGGGAAAGCAGCGCCGGAGGACATCGGCTCTGGAAGGGACGAGGTTTGGGATGGGGCAGCTCCAGAGCATGTTTATGGGACGTCCCTGCGACGCGCTTTTCGCCTTGCAGGCTCGGATCCTCCGCGCTTGACTCTTCCGACGAATAATTTCGGAATTTGTGGGTGTTTGTCAGAGGGGGTGGGAGGGGAGGAAGTGTAATTTTTACGTCACCGCTGGTGGTTACAGCTTACGTAGGGCCTTCACGGCTGATTTAGCGCTGCTGGAGAAGGAACGGTTCCCTCCGAACGTCAACGGGACGTTTTCCTGGTGCTGCGGGGGACGGACACGCCGCCACGCTCGCGTCCTGGCATGGAGAAGAGCAGCCTTTATCGCACCGCGCGCTTTCTCCCCGACTCTGGAGGGATTTCCCGACCGCGCTGCCAGGATCGACGTCCTTTTCCCAGCCAAAACGAGCGTCCGGAAAACGAGGAGTGGGGCCGACGCGCCTGCGGGTCCTGGCTCTGCGGCAAGCTCTGCCTGCCTGTCGAGATCGCTTGCTTTGGGGCCGCATCCTCGGCGCTCGGAGGGAAGGACGCGTTCCCCCAAAGTCCCGCCTGGCTCAGGGAGAAATCCCAGGGATGTTTTCGCGGCTTCCCTGCGGCCTAATTACAGCCGCATCTTTTTTTATTTAATAAAAACTGATTTCTCCTGAGCTTAGGGGAGGAAGGGAGGAATATTTGCCATCCGAGCCTCACGAATCGAGCTGCGGTAGGTTTAGCGTTTTCAGAGGCAGCTGTGCGTGGCACAGGCGCAGCTCACGTTTCCAAACCGGCTTCCTGAAGGATTTGCCGTTTTTGTAGATTTTGATTAATTGGCGTAATTGGCAATTGGATCATCTTTTATTAACTCTTCAGCCCCTCGCGTGCTCTTTCTGCAGCTTTAAACCAAACCCTTCAGAGCTGCTTCTCCTCAAGTAAATGAGTTGGGGCACGAGTTTCTCGCTTGGTTTTCGGGTGCTTGTGTTGCAGGCAGAGGATGTTTAAGTAACGATTATTTTTTCTAATAAAGTTGGACGTAATGAAAGCGTAATTCTTTTGAACCGTGCTCGCTCCGCTCTTCCTTTCCCCGTGTCGTGTACTTCCACGGTGCGAATAAGCTATAATTTCTGTAAATGATGTAAGGGGCTAATTAAAGGTTTTACTTGACTAATCAGCTTGCAGTTTAATTAGCACCAAATGGTAATCGCTTGCTGAAACATAAATTGACTTCTCGGCTGCCTGTTACGGGAGCATCCAGCCCGCTCCGGCGGGGCTGTCGGAAAAGGGGCGCAGGGGTGCTCTGCCTCCCATTGAGGGAGCCCGGCTTCGTTAACCCAAGCGCCACCGTGGATGTTAATGAGTTGTTGCCAAAGACATAGACCTGTGGTTTCACCTTCCTACCATGCAGCGTGTTCTGTCTGGGCAGGTGGTATCAAGTCGGCTCGTTAAAATCCCTTGGCCTGACGAAGTGGGGAGCGTCGGCCGGCGCGGTACCTGCTCGGAGCTTTTATTTTCCTGTTTTCCGAGGCTGGGCCGTGCGAAGCTGACTCGGCTGCCGGCCCGGGAGCGGTGGCTGCCCGCCGGCAGCGCCAGCACAGCCGCGCGTTGTGCAAATGTGAGGGTGTTTTTACCATCACTAATGCCACGTCGGGGCCTTTCCAGCAATCGGAGAGGGAGCTGAGCGCCGATCGCTCTCTAACTACACCTCGAAATCGCCTCATGACACCGACGTCTCATCGCCCTGTCGTCCCGGAGCCTCCCGGCTCGTGGGGGTGGAGGCTGGAGATGGCCGTGTCAGTCCCGGTTCGCATTCCTGGCGTGCCTCGCTCCCCTGACCCTGCAGCTTCTGGCTCGGAGGAAACCTTGTGCTGCAAAAAAAAGCTGAGCTCAGCCAAAAACTGGCGCTCCGCAGAGCGTATTTGGGTCCGGTGGCGTCAGATAATTGTGCCAAAAGGTGTTGGTCGCCGTCCGCGTGCGCTGTGACGAAGCACAACTGTCCCCAGCGAGGACACAGAGGTATGCGAGGGGTCTGAAGTGTCTCCATCGCGTTAACGCCGAAGGGGAGGCCCTGGGTGTTGTGCTTATGATTGGGGGGGGTTGTTTTCTTTGGGGTTTTTTTTTTCCCCCCGCTCTTTTCCTCCCTGAAACAAATACTTCAGCTGATTAAAATGTTCTCGCCTTACAAACTGCCTCCGAGTGACTCCTCCTCTTTCTTTTGAGAGCAGGCTCCTGCAGAATAGCTGCTGCAGCGGGAGGTGGATTTAACAAGCGCTGGGGTACGGCTCCCGCGCTCCTGGATCCCCAGCCGATCGCCTCCCCCGTCTCCTGGAGCTTCCTAACGGTCTTTCGCTAACGAAGAGCAGCGTGGTAATGTGGCAACCCAGCTTTGGTGTCCTGCTGGCGCCGTAAGAGGCGGCGGCCAGGCTGCGGTGTCTTAACCCCACTGAGAAATCCCCCCCCTTTTCTGGTGCCTTCCCCACCGGGAACATCCGCGGTGTCGGATCGGTGGAGGAACAGCGCGGGCGAAGGTGGGGATGTCGGCAGCGGTGGGGTGAAGGCCAGGCTGACGCTGGGGGAGCCTGGGGCCGGCCGCAGGGCATCCCTCCTTCACCTCCCGCTCTGTGCACGTGATTTAACGAGCTCCCTCCTCGTCAGGGGAGAGGGACGTGGCAGATTTAGGAGCCTGGCATATTTGGGCTGGTGGTCCCCGCTCGGCGCGTGAGGACTCTGACTCCAGCAGAGCTGTCGAGGGTTCGTGCAGGGACCCCTCTGCCCTCGGAGTAGAGAGGGAGCGAGAAGAGGAGGTTGCCCGCCCCACGTCTTTCTTGCTCGATAAGGAATTTTAAGCCCAAACCATGTTTAGAAGTACAATCTGCTGCCAGGTTGCATTAAAATCATCATTACAAGTAATTCACCTCCGAGGCTGCTGGGACAGCGAGACTGGTTGTGCATAAGGGGCTTTGGCTTCTTTGGTGCTTGTTTATCGTCTGAAGCTTTCCGTCACCTATCGACGCGCTCCCAGGTTAGGCGGCGTCCCCACGGAGCTCTTTCCCGGCGCGGATTACCGACCTTTTGCTGCTGCTGGGGTTGTCTGGTTTCGATAAATAATAATAGAATGAAAACAACGTGGTCTCGGCAATCTCCCTCTCGCACAGCCTCTCCTCCGGCAGCCTCAAACGTGCGCCGTCCCCTCGGCAGGAGTTAGGTGTGGGGGGGACCCCACCCCGCGTTTCGGGGTGCCGGCATTGCTGCGGGATACGCAGCCGTCCGAGGGCTCCCATCCTCCGCGGAGGAGCCCCCAGAGGCAGATCTGGAGCGTACGGTGGCTCCGAGCCTGCCCCAGGCTAATCGGGTTTTGTCACAAGCCCAAGGTCAAGCCTGTACTCGCTTTTCTCGTTTCTTTTTTCCTTTTTATCCATTGCTGAAGAGCTGGAGTATCTGAGTTAAATAAATGGGGGAACCTTGGACGGTTTTGTTTACTTCCCCGGTGGCTTAACGCCTTGTTAAGGTGTTGGAATAAAGATATCGGCTACAGATTGAGTTCCTCTCCTCCACCCTTGACCAAAGGGATCTTCTGCGCACGGAGAAACCTGTTTGTCCTCCAGTGGGAGGAGAAGATGCCAGATATAAACTGGGAGACTTTTTTCTTCTTTAAATCAGTTTGGAACTTCCTCTCGAAATCACACTCGAGGGTTTGGTTAACCCCGCTGCAAGCAGGGGACTCGCAGGTGCAGTAGCTCCTCGGCTGGGTCGGCTGTTATTCCTGATCCCCTGTCCCAAAACAGTTCGTCTTTCCGAGGTTTTCCACACCAGTTGTTAAACTGTTTCTGCTTCCAGAACAGGCATCCCAAAAACGGCGTGCGATTTGCAGTTCCTGTGCTGAAATGACATCCTTTTGATTAAAAGCACCTGCTTTCCTTATTGCCAGCTACGTAGTAGGATGGAGTTTCCTTAGTTTTGGATCTTTTAGGCCGGATTTTGCTCGAGGATTGTCGCTGCGGTTCGAAAAGTGGCGCTTTCGCCCGATGCCACTTTGCTGGGAAAGCAGCCACGCGCGGAGCTGGTCCTTGGGGCCGAGCTGCCGGGGCTCTTTGCTAATTAAAACCGACGTAGGTTTTAAACCCACGCGCAGATTTAGATCTTGGCTCGAGGCCCTTGTCTGTGCTCCTGGCTGGCGTAGGTGTAGGTCTGCAGGGTTTTGAGGAAGGATTTTGGGTCAGGACAGCGGCTCGCAACTCCTGGAAGAGCCTGGGCTCGAGCATTTCCAGTCCTCCCACCCCTCCGGCACGTCCAGCTGGAGATGCTCCGGGTCCGCGTCCGGACGTTAGGTCCCGATTAAAACCCGAGCTTGTGAAGGCTGCTCAGGTAGCTCCCACGGGCCTCACGCCTCCGCTGCCTCCCAGGGGTTTCAGCACATCACCCCCTCTCAGAAACGAGCTCCGCGCATCCCTCCTGGCTGGCTCCCTATTTAATTTCTGCGCTAATTATTTTCTGGTGCCGTGGGGTGCAGTCCTCTTGCCCTTCCCACAGCAGTCAGGCACCGGAGCGCTTCTGCTCGGGGATGAAGTGAACCAAGACTTTCCAAGGGTCCGCCAGCTCGGGGAGAAACGTCGTTTGAACGTTAATGGTGGGGAAAGAGGTCAGGAAGCGGAGTGAGTTTTGTGTGATATCCTGCGCCGAAGGATCGCCTGGCAAAGCAGAGAAGAGACGGAGGATCAGTTTGGGTCCGGAGCTGATTTTGGAAAGTGATTTCCCAAAGCGCCCCAAGATTTCGTCTCCCGAGTGTCCGTGCGTGCAGCTCATTCTGCTTTAAAGGGAGAAATTCAGTCCGCGGCGCTTCTGCCTGTATCTGGAAACCGAGATAAGGGTAATTGGAGCTCATGCTTCGAGGCACAAATTGTGTCTGCGGGGAATGGGAGGACCGGCCCGTTTCTGGTGCAATATTGTGCCACGATGTTTTAAGGGAGAGTTTCTGGGTGCGGGGTGGCTTTGTCTGAGGGGAAGGGGGGAGGATTGCACCAGTCCCATGAAGCTTTAGAGAATAAGGCAAAATTCAGCGTTAGCTGAATCGAAGTTGGTGGACTTGATTTTTGGCCAGAGGTCTTGGTGGGTACGCCAAGAAGAGGTGTACCCCGTTTCTTTTTTTGTACAAAATATTCCAATGGTTTTGGAAAAGTCCCATCGGCTTCATTGTTGTTTCTTCCTCTCAGGCTGGTTTTTCTTTTTTGAGCGTGGTAGCTGGTTGCATGAAGGACACGAATCCTTTTCCGAAGCTTGCCGTTGGCGGCGTCTGCTGTTCTCTAGCACCTCTTCTTTGAAGACCTCGGAGCTCTTCGTAATCATCTTCCGCTCGGAGAAGCCGGTATTATCCTGCTCTATTGAAGGGGAAACAGAAGTGCCCAGAGGTGACTCACTCCTTGTTGCAGAGCAGGTCAGGAGAAGAGCCGGGAACAGACTCCCAGAAACCTGCCTTTTGGCGTTAAAGCAGGAAAAGGACTTGAGCCGTGGCAGGGCGATGGCTCCGGAGTGGATGGAAAAAGGCAAAAATTAAAATTAGCTTCTCAGGCGAAGCCTCAGCTTTCCGCCACGAAGAAAATGCCTCACTAGGCTGGTTTTTGTGCGCGCCGGTAACTGCTTCGGACCCGGCGTTGCTTTGCCGCTGCTCTGTGGAGCATCAAATGAAGATGGAAATAGCAAGGCTTCGTGTTTGCGCAGCTCTGAAACAATATTCTGATTTTCTGGCTTAACCCTCGCTCCACCGATGCTGGGCTTTGCCAAAACAACGACTCTCTTACAGCTGTTCACAGCAAAATCCTGCGGTGTCAAGGCAATTGTACCGGTGTAAGTTGGGAGATTTATCCAGATGCGAAATAAGTTGTCGAAAGGTCCCCTCTGTTTTCTAGCAGGTAGTTCCCCGATTTCGGATCGCGAGGTGTCTGTACAAAGAGCTGTGCCCACACAGACGGCTGCTGCAGCCATCCCCAATTTCAGCCAGCGGCGTTGCCGGCCACGTCGCGGAGTCAAATGGTCGCTCGCTGTCGCAAGCTCTGCTGAATCCAAACTGATTCATTCCTTAAAAACAACCCCAACGAAACAACCTCCTGCAATTGTTTCCCTTCCCGTTGGTGGCGGGCAATGGGATTAAGGTTTAACCTCTCTCCGCCTGGTCTGCGGGTGGCTTCGGAGGGAGCTTGGCAGGCACTTGCCTTCCCTGCCCGCAAGCCCCGGCTTGTTGAGGTCTGCAGGCTCCTGCACCTGAAACTTCTGCGCAAGCATTTTCCCCGCGCTCGGGGCGGGAGCGGCGATGTCTCATCGTGAGGTGCTGCTGAACTCCACGGTGGGGGTCACGTAGCCACGGCCCCGCTCGGTGCCGCCGACTCGGTGGTCCAGCACCTGGACCTCTGCTGCGTTGGGCTCGCTTTTTCGCCTGTGCTTCCCCGTGTACGGTCAGAGCCGTCTTGCCGCACGTCGTGCCGGGGCGGTGGGATGGCGCTGGGGTGTCCTGCTCGGTGCCCCCCCCCCCACCCCCCCTCAGGACGGAGGAGACGTGGCCTCGCGAAAGGCTCCTCTTCGGCAGCAAACATCTCGCCGTGGCCGCAGGTAAAACATCTGGGGCTGCTCTGCGCCGTGCGGGCCGAGCTCAAGCCCCGCTGGAGTCGCAGGGACGTGCACCGAGCGCCGGCGGTTGAGCGGAGCTTTGATGTACCGGTGCCCTGTGCCGCCGCATCCTGCAGGCCGGAAGTTTTGCTTTGGGTCAACAAGATTAAAGAACATTAATCCCCTTTGATCGAGCTTTTGAAGCTGTGTTTGGGGAGGCGCGTTGCCTCTGGAACCAGGAGGATCCTTCCAGGGGTTACGAAGTACTTCACATGCTTTGAATTTCAGGGTTCCTCTTCCACTCCATTGTCTGCCGGCGGATACTGGGTTCGTGTGAGCGGTAATCTGTCGTTTAACCCAGGTACTGCGCCATCGCCCCGCCGTGCTCTCCCGCCGCCTGCGCGTTCCGGCAGCCTCGGCCAGGTCCCTGTTTTCGGCCGCTCGTCTTCCTCGAGCGGCCCGGCTCAGGGCTGGAAGGCCGACACCTCTCCTCTCCTCCTCTTTGAAGGTTGCCGCTCCCAGCGCAGGACGGTTCCCTCCTCGCTTGTGCAAAGCCAGCCGGGCCAGTTCAACCCGCCCTCGCCGGCAGGTTAAACAAACCCGAGCAAAGCGTTAACGCTCCCGCTGTCGCGGCGAGGCAGAAGGCGACGTCCTCGGCTGGAAGAGGACGCCCGTCTCTGCCGCTTCGCTTCAGGTTTGTCCTTCGAGATCTTCCATCCTCGGAGAATGTGATACCGTCGAGGAAATCCCAGGTTTCCAGCTGAGCTGCCAGTGGCGCTTCCAGTGCAAGGTGATTTGTCAGCAGGTACGAAATCCTCTTGGCGCAGTCCTCACTACGCAAATATCGAGCCGTCGATCGGGGCTTTTAAAGCAAAATGTAAGAACAAAGGCTGGAGCAATATCAGCTTGAAGCCGCGTGAGAAGTTTATTGCCAAATAAAAGGCGATAGCAGGGCTGAGTCTGTACCGCACAGGCCGTGGGGAGGATGAAGTCTCTGTAATAGCTGATTACATCGCTTTTTTCCACTGGTATTTTGGAACTTTGTTGTGCGAGCAAAGCCTGCTTCAGCTTCTGGTAGGGTCGAGTTGCAAGTGGAGTTAATTTTGGAGATGAGCTTTTGTTCTGGGGCTCTGAGGCGCTACCGGGATGTGCTTACACGGTGGGAAGGGACTAATTAGGTGGTACCGAGCAGGCAAGCGTGCTGCAGGTTCGGGAAACGTTAGGATCGTCTGCAAGGCGAGGATTAGGAAGACGTGCGCCTTCGCTAATTTTGTTCGAATTCTGAAAGATTTGGGGGCTAGAACTATTTCTTTGATGTGCTTTTATCTTTCTATGAATTAATTAGCGTGTTTCACAAGACTCTAAAATTGATGCTGGGGGCTCTGTGCTCTTGGCAGCTGAAGAGAGCAGCTGGTGAATTTCTGTAGTCGCAGCAGCTTTTGAAGACGTGGAATTGGAGGTTTTTAAGCTGCTGCTTGTTCGTACTGACACAAGAGAAATAACTTTCCAGAAGGACACAATGGGTTTTGCCTCTTGCGTTAACAGAGACGTCGTGGCTCAAGTTCTTCCCAGTTCTCCGCTGCTGCTTTTCTCCTTCCCGAACAGATAAAACAAGGAATCCGTGAACGCTAAAATATAATCTCGAGCCTGTTTTCGAGCTCCTGGGAGCTTGGGATGAATTCGGTGCTTTTTACCAAGCTGGGTAACATTTTAAATTGCTGTGGCCGCGGCTCTCTGTTAAGGTTTTAAGCGAACCACCTTCTCTCTCTGAGCACGCGTGCAGTTCTCGCATCCCGAAAGGCTCCGGCGCCGACGGATCCAAGCTCACAAATCCGCCCAGCGCAGGCGTCTGCCCGTGGAGCTGCCATTCAAGACACCCCCCCTCCCCCCGAGCGATGCGGCAGCACCGGGATCCTCCGTCCTGGTGACGCCAGGAACACCCTGCTTGGGCTGCACCGAAACACGCTCCTTCGCCATCTCCCCCAAACACCCGTGGCACTCCGGCATCTTCTCCAGCTGAGCGGCGTGAGGTTGTAACTTGTGAAATTGGACAGGGGGGAAAAAAAAAGAAGAACAAGTGGTGGGAGAGGTTAGTTTTCATCTGATGATCTTTCCCCCCCCGCAGCCCCGGACGCCGCATCCTTCTGATGTGATTCTAGAAAAGCTTCCAAGCGCCGATTAACAGTCCGGTGGTGGTGCAGAAGATATTTTGATCCATGAATGTTCTGAAAGAGAATAAATATGAGGAAAATTAGCGCAAATGGGAAGTGAGCAATCTCGTCGTAAACCATGATCGATGATTAACATTCCCAATTGTGGTGCTTTTACCCCCCCTCCCTATTTGTAAAAGGCATTTGAATTAAGACCTCAGCTGCGAGACATTGTCGGGCTCCGTCGGATGGAGTTGGCAGAGGCGCAGCCGTGGTGGCTCGACTCACCTCCCGTGGGTGCCTGCTGGTCTCCTCTGCCTCGCCCTCGCTGCCCGGTTCGTGGTCTGGCACCTTCCCGGCAAACGCCGATGGGGCGGACCGTGCATGGCGGAGGCTCGCAGCTGCTCGGGTGTTAGGCACGGCGGGCTGCCGTCGATTTGCGACGCCAGGCGAACCTCCCAAGTTCGTCTGCGAGATTCGCTGGCTCGTCGGGCCGCTCCGAGGGTGTTTCCTTTGAGCAAACACTGAAGGGAAGGAAAGAGAGGAGCGAAATACGCAGACTGACATCAAAGCCTTGCTTTTCTGTGCCGGAGAGGGCTCAGACACCGTTCCTCCTCGCAGCGAGCGAGATGGGAGTGTGCGCACCACCTCATGGGACCTGCCGATTAGTGCTGCTTTCGTTTAGGAAACGGCATCGTTCTCGTTCAGCCGGAAGACTGAGGAAGAGGCAGAGGCTCGAGGCAGCAGAGTTGTGGTCCTCACCCTTAGGTGAGGCTCCGATCCCCAGGTGAGGAGCTCCTCGGCTCATCCTCACGCAGAGGGTCCGGATTGCACCTAGCATCCCCTGGCCAGGCTTTGGGGGTCACGTAGCTTAATAAGGGGTCTTAAAACCAGCAAAACCCGCGGGAGCCGGGGCTGTAGGTCTGCAGTCCTGGCCGCGAGGGGTTTGGTTACTGCAGCACCAGCACGTGCCGGTGGTCCCCGCCGACGGGCACGACGGGCACGTGTCACCGGCATGCTCTCTATCCGCACCCCGGGGCATGGACGCGCTTTTAGGGGCTCTTGAGAAAGCTGGATGAAAGCGCTGAGGGGACGCGCAGGGGGAGGGAGGCACGTTGGAAGTGTGGCGTGGCAAAGGGCTGCTGCCCTGACCGGGGAAATACCCGGGCGAGCTGGGCTGGGAGGGCCGGTTCTTCCTGCCGGGATAGCCGGCGGGTTTTCTGCTGGCTCTCGCCTGCCCTTTCCCTCTCCTTCCTTCCCTGTCTCTTGATCCCCAGCCACCCGGAGGGGCACTTGACTGGCTGCTTTGTTTCAAATGTTGCTGCCTCATTGGTTCCCGGCTCAAATCTCCTCTATTCCTGCTCCGCTTCTCGAAAGTTTCGTCTTTAACCCCTCCGAGCCTCACAGCAGCCGCGCTGCCGTCTCCTCTCCTGGCTATTCCTCCCTCTGCGCTCTCCTGACGGATTACCGGCCTCGCGGCGTGGGCGAGAGTTCAACGGCGGCGGCGCTCCCAGTCCCGGAAAATGGTAATAGTGCCTGTTAAATCACGGGACCGTAGCGCCAGCGTTAGCCGCTGTGTCGGGTGCGCGGAGACGGCGGGAAGCTGTTATTTCGGTCACTGACTTCGGAGCGCGACTTCGCCCAGCGAGCAGCTTCGCCTCCCTGGACCCCCTTTGGGGTATGCCGGGGTTAACCGCGCTGCTCTCCCCTGTGCCGATCTGTCCCCGGCATCCGACCACCAGAGGATGAAGGAGAGGAAAGTCCGGCTGTCCCGGTGCGAGCCTGAAGCCCACGGGAGCCCGGCAGCAGGAGCGTCTGCCTGTGAAACCGGTTCTGGAGCGTGATAAGAGCAGGTTGGGAAGTGCACGAAGCTGGCAAAGTCAGCACTGCGGCGGGGAGGGGGAGAAAATGCCGGTGGTGAGAGCTGTGTGCCAGGACCACCACGTTGGCCGGGTCCCCTGAAGGCAGCGATCGTGTCCCCCACGGCACCAAGAGCGGCCGTTGGGGTCCGGGAACCAGCTGGGGGTCCGGGAGCACGGACCCCAGCCGGCTTGTGGAGCTGATGGCCGATGGCCCCGATCTGTAGGTCTCCCCACATCCCGGCCCCCCTCCGGCCCCGGCGAGGACGGGGACGCCGCGGCCCGGGTCCTGCGCTCATATGCCCGTCGCTCGCCGGCTGGGGGAGGCGCTTTGGAGTTTGCAGCGTCAGGAGTTGGGAGCGCTGCCGCCGGCCAGGAGCGTTGGGCTGGAGCTGCCGGCCCCCAGCGCGAGCTGCGAACACCCCAGTCCCCTTCCCCCCCCCACAGCGGCCGCCCGTGCACGGTTTTCGGGGGGTTCCTCGGTCCCCGCGCCCCTCTCGGGGCGAGGGCTTGGGGCGACCTTCTCTCCCTCCTCCCTCCTCTGGCGTGCAGGAAGCAGGAGGATGGTGAAGGTGAGTAATGCAGAGTCTGGCTGATTTTCGTGTTTGGTTTTTTTTAATGAGTTTTAACCAGGGCGTTTTGGGAGGGGGAACACCAAGGGAGGACTCTCGGAGGAGGTTTATTCCCCTTCCGAGCCCAAGCGGGGTCGGGCGGCTGTCGGAAACGCATGGAGCAACAGGGAATCTCTCCATCTTGCCGGCTGAAGCAGGTCTGTTGTTCGTTAGCGGCGCTGCGAGGTGAGGCCGGTGTTTCGGGGGGGAATGGAGTTATTTCTGGCAAGGAGGAGGGGAGGGACTCTCGTTTTCCCTGCGCGGAGGTGGGGAAGCCTGTTTGCATGAGAAGAAAAAGGGGAAAAATTGAAACCCAGCAAACTGGGGAAAGCTGAACCCCACGTCTGTGCCACACGCGGGATTTGGACTTTAAAAACTGAATATCCTTTTGGCACGGCCTTCCTGCTCGGCCGCAGCTGGCGTGCGGGTTCAAGGCGTGGAAGGGCTGGTCGCTGGCTAATGCTTCCCAGCTGGTGGCAAGCAAAAGGTTGTTCTTGCCTGGAAGCAAGCGGTGGTAGATAATGTCACCCGGAGCCAGCTGCCTGCTGTCACAGTGGGAACAAGGCTTTGGGGGATTGTAAGACCCCCTAAAAACCCTCGTGTCCGAGCCTGGCCCGGCCTGAGGAGGAAACCTGAATGCCGGAGTCGGTTGTGAACCGGTGCGGTGGGTGACGGCGCTGGCACCTGGGGGGTTCCCCTTGCTCTCGGGGGTCCCGTGGGCTCCTCCGCCCTCAGAGGAGGCTCCGGGCGAGCTGAGCTGATGTGGGGGCGGCCGGGACTCCAGACCCCCCTTTGTGTGGGTTGTTTTTTTTTTTTTCTCAAGCACCATGTCACTCGACCAACTTCTGAGCTCCCTCAGTTAAAACTGTGTCTCGAAATCCAACCTTTGCCTGCGTCTGGCAGAAAGTCTCTTTGCGGAGCCCGGGGTAGGGAGAGCAGCTCCGGGATGGGAAGGTGGTGCAGCTGCAGGACAAACAGCCCCTTTCTGCCGCTCCGGGGAGCAGCGGCGGACGGGCCAGATGTTTATTTTGCTGGGCCCGACGTGTTTAAAGAGGAGGCGAGGGTGTGAGCCACGTACAGCTGCACCAGGGATTTATTCTTAGGCACAGGGACAAACGGGACGGGACGCTGCTTCTGGATCCTGTCGGGGATCTGTTAAATCTGTTTGCCGTTTGTCCGCGCTAATGGCAGGGCACTCTCCTGCGAATGAACATTCAAATCTATCAGGTTTAGATTTTATGCAAAAGAACAAATTGCCTGCGTGCACCTTTGTCATGTTCCCCCCCCCCCCTTTATTTTTCCTTTGAAAGCTGCTAGCAAACTCCCCACCAGCGATAACGTAGGTTTCGGGCTGTTTGTCAGCAATGGAGAATATTCTGCCCTGTTTTGTTTACTCGGGGCTGCTAGAAGCGTTAGTTAATGGCTGACTAATTAAACAAAGCAGAGATAAAGGGAATCTGACCTGGGCTAGGACAGGGCTGAGGAATGTGCATAGCTCGGGTGGAGTATCTAGCCGAGAGGGGGGAACGTGGGGGAGATGTTAACCCACTCTTAACCCCTTCCTCCTCCTGCAGAGAGCCCCGTCCTGCAATCGAGAGCTCCTCCGGGCTCGGCTCTGCCCCCCTGCCCCTTTGTGCTGCCTGCTTTCCCCCTGCCAGCCCCAAAAGGATTTTTTTTTTGGTGAAGCCAAGGTAGATTTGGAGGCTGATTAGCTTAACTAGCAGTGTCCCGAGGCGCTCGGATGCTCCAACCTCCGGTGTGCGGGTTGATGTATATCCTCCAGGTACATTTTCCTTAGACTTCCCTGCAGTAAACACAAAGCGAGCGGTTTTTAAACATCCCACTCAAAGTTTAGCGGTTATCTCCCAAAACCAGGAGACCCTTTGCCATCCAGAAACGGGACTTCTGTCCACGCGGCGATTCTCGGCAAAGGCTCTTGCGTGCGAGGAAGGATCCCGTGTGAAGGAAGCAGCTTCCCAGGGCAGTGTTTGGGAGCGACCAGTGCGGGTGAAAGGAGGGGCCAGCCTCGGTTTTCCTTTCGGGCACGGTCCTGCCACAGGGATGGTGTGAAACGCCTGTTCCTCCCCAAAACGGCGGTGGTCTGCCTGGGCTAGAAGCTACGGGAAGCCGGCGTGATGCTCGCCACGGCACTAAAAGGATGAACCGAACGAAAGCGCCCGCCCCGGGGTGACCTTTTAGCCATCGGGGTCTGCAAGGTAAAGTTTTCCTGGCCTGGGAACCCCCTAACCTGCTGGCTGCACGCTCGCGCCTTCGCTTACTCGTAATTAACGTGTTTGCCCGTGCGCGGTGCGGTTCAGGATTCGACCCAGCCCAAGCCGGCGCTCAGTTGTGCTGCAGACAGCCGGAGAGCGGCTGTGTCTGACCCCCCAGGGTGAGCAGGTAAAATGGGGGATCGCAAATATACGGGATTCCCCCTGTTTTTTAAAGGGGGACCAGGACAGAGGCGGAGGCATCCAGGCAGAGAAAAACTTTGCTAATGGATCGGGGATTTATTCAGAAAATCTCAGATTGGGAAAGCTGGGGAGGAGGGAGCGCCTTTGCGGACGCCTTGGACGCGGCGGGATGCCGGAGCACCGGAGCTGGGATTTCCTGCGCGGAGAAAGGGATTGTCTCGGGAGCTGTTGAGTTTCGCACCGGGCAACCTGTCGGAAGCAGATTTAGGAGGCTAAAATGGAAGGAAACGGCCACAATCGCCACCCGAAGCCAGTGAAAGTGGGAAAAACGGATCCGCCCCGCGGCAGCCCGGGCTCTGCCACTCTCCCCGCACCCGCCGCAGGATTTCGGCGTTGTCCCTGAGCCCCCGTGTGTCCCAGGATCATCCCCTTCTGCGGGACGGGGACGGCGTGTGTGGTGCTGGGGGTGTCGCCCAGCTCCCCGAGGATTCAGCCTCTCGACTCGACCAACTTAAATCCCCTTTCAAATTTTGTCAGCTTGCTTCTAGCCCGGTCCTGGGCACTGGCTGCCGTGAAACCAGCTGGTGGGGTTAGGCACTAACTAAAGGTCACGCTCGAATCGCATCCCGCTGGCTGCAGCATCGCCCCGAAATCCTCCCGGCGAGCTCCTTTTGGGTTTGGGCACCACAGGACGGCACCGCTCCTTCCAAAACTGGAGAAACGAGGGAGTTAAATAAACAAACCTTAAATAGTGGCCTAAAATGCCAGGCTTCCTTGCGTTTGTTTTACTCGGCTGCCTCCACGTCCCCGATCCCGTGTGGGAGGGGTGTGCTTCCTCCTAGCCGCCTGCTTTTACTAACAAACAAATAAAAACTGGTTTTTCCTCTGCCGACGGGCTTTTGCCGGCGAGGCGGCAGGGCTGGAGCTGGACATGGTGAGAGGCTCGCGCCACCGTGGCTTGGTGGGCTCGTCTCTGCGGTGGCTTTCCCCCGCCGCCGGTGCTCCGTGTCCCCAGAAACGGGATTTTTGGGTGCTTTTTTTTATGTTTTAAAGCCCGAGCTGCTTCTCAAGTGAAAGCGCCGACCTGCTTGTGGTTTCAGGCAAGTTAAAGGTGGGTTAATTTGCAGCTTCGTCCTCTTCTCTCCCTGGGGGTCGCGCCCAAGGTGAGGAGCATTGGTGTACCGGACACCGGGGTTCACGCTCGAGCAGGAGCCTATTTAAAAGCATCATCTGACCCCCATTAACTGCAGCACCTCCCGGACCGCGGCTCGCCGAGCGCCGGCGGATCCCCGGCAGCGGCCGTGAACCGAGCTCTGTCGTCCGCCGAGTCCAGAACAAGCCGGTAGTTACAGAGATCGGCTGGATTTGGCAACCGCCGGCGGGCTTGGCAGCTCTCGGCGCTGCTGCCAGCGGGCAGGTGCCGGCATTGCTGTCAGTAGCCGGAACGCCAAGGTGGAAATACCCGGCGATACCAGTCTTTCCAGGCTGCGGCGAGGGCGTTTCGGCAGGGGGATGCTTGCCTCGCTCACCCCTTGATCTGCATCCGCTGCACCGACCACCGGGACCCCGCGTGTACGGGGCTGGACCTGAAGGACGCTCGGTGTGTATTTAATGGGGGGGAAAAAAAATCAGAATTTAAGGTCACTGAGCTGCTTTAGGAGCATTTTGAGTCGCTAATCTTTACCCTCGACTCACGCTGGTGTTTAATAGGGTCCAATAGCTCCGACCTGTCTCTCTCTGGCTCTCATCCCGGTCGGGATATCGGCCGAGTCATGATGCGCGAGAGCGAGGGCTCGCTCTCGAGTGCGCTCGCTTTAGGCCGGGGTGTGGTGGTATCCATCTAGAGCTTGGTTTGTATGTATTTTTTTTTTTTCCTACCCCAACCCGGAAATTTCTTCCTTTCCTCTCCCGCTCCCGGGTCGGGAGGAGCAGGAACGCGCCTGTCAGAGATCGCGCCCGCTTCCAGCATCTGCCCCGCTGCAGAAATTATTGAAACAGTTAAAAAAAAAAAAAACCCAACAACCTGAAGTTGTTGATTTAGGGGAGGCTTGCCAGCGCTCCGGGCTCCCGCTGGGCAGGATCGATAGTGTACCTTTGAGCTTGGAAGGATGCGGGCGTTTGGACAGTGTAAACAAGCCTCTATTGTGCCTGGCTGCGGGTGTTTACACCAGGAAAATCGGCTTCGGGGTCCACCCTGGGGCCAGGCTTCCTCCGCGGCTGCGGCTCTTCGTCCTGGGAGACCGGGATGCGTTCAGGGATAGTCTCAAATACGCCGTAAATGAACAAAACTTGCAAATGAACGAAGAAATCTGGCTGCGTCGGGTGGCTTTGTCTTTGCAGCCTGCAAAGGGAAACCGTATAACTTGTCGGGCCAAAACTGGGTTTAAATTTAATGCTGAAAACGTGCTGGCTGCGCTGCTAAGTTTAGCTTCAGCAGCCTTGACTTGTATTTTAGGTTCCTCGACCTGTGTTTAAGCGCCTGAGTAAACAGTCTGCTGTTCTCGCTCGGGCTGAGCATCTGCACGCCTGGCTTTTTGCAGGTCAGGCTGTTTTTCTTGCCAGTTTATTCAGCTTGTAACTTAAAACGCTGCCTTAAAACCACGCTTAAATGTGGTTTTAAGTGACACCTTTTAGGTAAAAGGCTTAAGGAACAGTGTTAGTCACAGCAGTGACCTTTTCCTGGGTGTTGCTGGACGTCCTGGGCTTGCATTCGCTACCGAGCTGCTTTCCTCGTCGCACCTTGTGGTTTTAAAAAAAAAAAAAATCTCCTAGCTTTTAATTGTGGGAGGGTTTTTTTTGCTTAGTTCTTAAATTTAGGAGCATTACATCAAAGGGAGGAGGGACGCAGCGAAACGTCTGCAAGACCGGGGCTCCCAAAACGTCCCTTCTCCTGGAAGAAAAATAACCCCCGTGTGAATTACGCTGGGGAGGAAGAGAAGCAAAGTGGAAAGAAGCAGGATTATCCCAGAGGGGAGAAGACCCCCCCCCATCCTGCCACCCCTTCACGGCTTCAGGAAGACGACCGGAGCCGGTGCGGAGAGCAGAGGGACATCCCCGACCGTCTCGGCAGGTCGCGTGAGCTGCCGAATCCCCGGCGGCAGCGTTATCTCACCTCCGGGATGGGCGAAAGCACGGCGGTTGCGGTGGAAGGAAGCAGAGTCCAGCCCCAGCCGGGCTTGGAAATGCCTTTGCGGTGAGGACAGGCATTAGTAAGTAATCCAAGCCTGCGTTGTCCCATGATTCATGGAGGCGACGGTGCTTCCCAGGGCTGAGCCAGGTCGTGTGGCCCCTGCAGAGGCTCCTGCCGGGAGTGAGGAAACTTGCTGCCGCTTTAGTGTCCCACCAAAAGCACCCCAGGCCCCTTCGATACCTCTCCGAGAGGTGCTGCACACCGCCGGCTTTCCTTTGATGGAGAACTTTGCAGAATCAGTCACCGGGGACCGAAACAGGACCTCCGTCTGGAAGACGGTCATCGTAACCGAAGTTGTTCCACGATGCGGGGGTGCATGTGGACAACGCTGACGCTGTCTTGGCAACACGTCCCACGTGCTTGAGAAAACACCTTTAATTCGGGAGATTTTGCTCGAGGGCCTGGCCCGGCACCCGTCCGCCTGCCTGCTGGGCTCGGGCAGACCTCCGCTCTGCTCCCTATTCAACCGGTTCCCCTTTGCTTCGGGGCAGCTGGTGATGGGGAGCCGGGAGGAGACGCTGGAAGGGGTTGCTTTGGGTTCATCCGTGGCCGGCTAACGAGCCCGGAGGAGCACGGGGCCAGTGTTTTGCCCGTAGGTGTCTGTTCAGCTGCTAGTGTTTAACTTCAGTATAATGACGAATATCTGCCGATTCCCCTGTGTCCAGGTGGGTGTTTTCTGCCCCAAGGAGGCTGCACCGTGTCGGTTGAAGCCCTTGCGGGGACAGTTGCCCAACTCCGGCTCCAAACCAGCGCAAGAGTGATCGCAGTGCTGCAAAACGCTTGCGAGATCAGCCCTAAATCCCTGGGTGCTGGGACACAGCGTGTCTGGGGAAGCTGCTCGTGGAACGGCTGGAAGGAGAAGAGCCGAGGCAATTGCCCACCCGGGTGGTGACGAAGAGGGACGACGGGTTGAGGAGCTGAAGCTCGTGTGGGATTTTCTTGTGTGCTCTACGGGCAGGCAGCCCGGAGCCCTGAAAGGCTCCCTCGGTTGCCCTGGTTTGCGATCGCTGCCTTCGCGTTAAATAAATCAAGGCAGGAGGGACCTGCAAATGCATCTTCAAACACACAGCGATAAAAATGGGGGATAAGCGGGACTGGTGGAGGGATCACAAACGCAGCTGCGAGTTTGGGTGGGCTGTGAAAACCCACCTGGACAGGGAGCAGCCTAACGAGGCGCGGGGCTCGCAGTCACTCAAGGTGTTTCCTTTTTGGCACACGTGCGGCAAGTAATTATTTTGCCAGAGAGCAAGGTCAGTTTCTAAAGAAGGGGCTGTTCGTTTTACGGCTTGCTGAGGTCCCCGGCGCGCTGCCCCCCTCTCCCTCCTCCTCCAGGCTTCATTTTTGTCCCTCTTCTTTGCCCCCCAGGTCTTCTAGCCGGCCTCACCATGTTCAGCAAGAAGAAGAAACGCATCGAGATCTCTGCTCCCTCCAACTTCGAGCACCGCGTCCACACCGGCTACGACCAGCAAGAGCAGAAATTCACGGGGCTGCCGCGACAATGGCAGGGCATCATCGAGGAGTCAGCCAAGCGCCCCAAGCCGCTGGTGGACCCTGTCTGCATCACCGCCATCCAGCACGGCTCGCAGAAGGTAGGCAGCTCTGCCAGCGTGGCCTCTGCCCCCTCGGGGAGCGCTGGTGATACTGCTTTTGGGGCCGGAAAGCCAGACTGGGGATAATTCGGGCTCCGTGCCCCCTCCCCGGGGTGCTGCGGAGCAGGTAAGGTGGCAGTTCGGTCTCTAACCCACGCAGGCGGCAGCGGCGTCCCCACGGCCGACCGCCTGCCCCTTCCCCGCTCAGTGCGGGGCTGCGCGGGACGGGGACCACCCAGCTGCCGCCCGCACGGTGTGAAAACCTCTCCTGCATCCTCCCGGCAGCTGGAAAAAAACCACCCTACAAGAAAACACTAGGGAAACGGTGTCTGTTCCTTCCCATCTCATCCCCTCCCCGTGCCTGTGTTTCCCCAAGCCGCCATTATGTCGTTTTTTTAGAGTCTGGCTTGTCTGCTCCCCTCAGTCGAGGACACCCACGCCACCCCCGTGCCCCAGCTCTCTGCCGTTCCTTCACCTTCACCCTAACTAAAGTCCCCGGCACCGGCCACGGTGCGACCGGCGTGCCCAGCACTGGCGTTCCTGCGCAGCCGGTGGCTTCGCTCGCTCGGCTGGTTTGCCCCGGACAATGGGGCGGCTCCAGCGGCCGTGAGTAACGCCGGCTGCAGCCCTTCTGAGCGGAGCCGGCCGGGCAATTCTGCTGACCCGAAAAGACGCCAAAACTGGTGGGGCCCCTTGGTGCCGCTCAGCCCCGTGGCTCGTGGTCGGGAGCCTCTGCATCCCACACAGCCGGGGTTTGTTGCGGAGGTCCAGGCTCAGTTTGCCTGTCGAGGAAATAACCTGCTCCCCGAGGCGGTGGGAGGAGGAAGAGGAGGGAATATAAATAGCCAAGGATGGCGGGCTGTGCTCGCTCACCCTGTGCGGAGATGCTTTGTGCAGAGGAAGGCATCTTCCTCTTCAGAGGAAGGTGGGAGGCCTCGGGGATGGGGATGGGGTCGCTCCCGCTGCCCCCTCGCCTCTTGCTGCGTGGTCGTGCCCTCCGAGGCTCAAATCCCCGAGGATGCGGATCCCTCCCTGAGGGCTGGGAAACAGAGCAGGTCCCTCCCCACCCCAGCCAGTCTGGAAGCCCCTGCACAGCCCACAGCTCCCCAGTTTGGGTGTCCCACCCGGCTGGGACCTGCCTCCCAGCATCAGGCTTCGTTTTTCCTCTGCTCCGCTCTTCCCCTTCACTCCGAGGCAGCATTCGGGACAGGCTCGTTAACCTTTGGCTAGATGAACCGCCTCTGTCCTCACCTCCTGCATCTCCTCTCCCTCCTCCACGGGCCGATGACGCCGAGGGGAGGAGGGACCAGCGCCTGCCCCAGAGCTTTGCTGGGGCTGGACCCCAGCCATGAGCAAAACCTGCTGCCTCTGCACAATTACTAATAACGGTGTTTTGGGGGCAGACGGAGCCCCCCGGGCACAATCCAGGGGATGAGGTGCTGCCAGCACCCCCCCAGACCCTTCCCCATGAGCACCCCGAGCAGGGCTGGGTCTGGCCGAAGGTTTCTCGGGCACGCGGTGCTTCTTGCAGCGTTTGGCCTGTCCGGGAGGAGAGGCACGAGGCTGGATCCGGCTCCCCGAGGGAGCACCCTGTTATTTTGGTACCTAGAAAGCTCCCGGTGGGGTCCGGGGCTGATGAGGAAAGGCAGAGCCCCCTCCCCTCTCCCCCACCCTCCAGCATCCTCCTCCGTGGGGCTGCTCGGCCCCGCCTGCCGGGCTCAGCCACCTCCCGGCATTCGACTGGACCGAGGTGGCATCGGCGCCGGCCCCTGGAGATCCCCTCCCCACATCCCCTCTGTGTGAGCCGTGTCCCCGTCACCACCAGGCATTTCATTTTCATTTTTTTTATTTTCTTCCCTTTTTTTTTTTTCTTTTCTTTTTTTTCTTTTGTTCTGTTTGTGCTTTGTGTTCCTGTCCGCCTCCCGTCCCACGTCCTGCTCAAAGACCATCGTGCGGGGCAGCAAAGCCGCCAAGGACGGCTCCCTGACCTGGCTGCTGGACGAGTTTGAGAACATGTCCGTGTCCCGTTCCAATTCTCTGCGCAGGGACAGCCCCCCCTTCCCGCCCCGCCGCGACCAACTCTACCAGGAGAACGGCCTCTCCGAGGGCCCGGCCGCTGCCCGGCCGCATGAGGATGCCGGCAGGAGCAAGGAGAAGAGCCGTCACGGGGCCAGGAGCGAGCTAGAGCAGGGCAAGGAGAGACCCCGGGAGAGGGAGGACCAGCGCGCCCACCACCACCACCACCACCAGCAGCCCCGTGGGCAGGAACCTGGCCCCAAACCCGCTCCCCCCGCCGGTGGCCGCCCGCCCCCTCCCGAGTACCCCAAAAGCCCCGCCGAGCGGGACGGCTGGCGGGACTACCCCGCCGACAGGGACTACAGTGAGCCGGCCGACCGGGTGGTGCGGCGGGAGCGCCCCGAGCCCTCCGACAAGCGCCCCAAATCCACCTACACCGGCGAGACCAGCCCGCAATCCCCCCGGGACAAACGCCCGCTCTCTGGGCCCAATATCCGGACTCCCAACATCCCCGTCTCCGAAGGGGTGATGAAGACGGCTCAGCAGATGGGACGGCCTTTTAATACCTACCCGCGGGCTGAGACCGACCCCGGCAGGGGCGCGGGTTCACAGGTAAAGGTTCCCCCCCTGCTCCCCCTCCGCTCCGACCGGATCTGCTTGGCAGCGACCTCTCCTTCCCCGGCTGCGCAGCCCAGGGGAACTTTTCCTTGCTCTGCCTTTCCTCCACCTCCTAGAAAAGCATCCTCTCTCCTCCGCTTCCTAAGCAAGCGCCGGCTAACGGGCTCCTGCGCTCTGATTAAGACCAGTAGGACCAGCACGTGCTGAAGACCGCCGGCCTCGTGGCCGCTCCGCGCTTTCCTCCCCGGTGCCGTGCTGGCGGCACCGGCCCCATCCTTGTCTCCGAAGCGGCCGCCGGCTCCTCTGCCGGCTCCTCTCCCCCTTCCTCGCTCCTTCCAAGCCTCTCTAGCGCAAACCTTTCCTTTGGCAGCGCCCGGCCCCGCTAACGCCTCTGCCGCTCGCTTGGTTGGAGGCTGCGGGGTCAGCGCCTGGCATTTTGGGGACAGTGGCAAAATCCCGGCTCCGGCCACGCGCTCCGCTGGGCTTTTGGTGGCTGACATCCCTCTCCTCCCGTCTCCTTGCAGGCAGAGCACCGGCCGGGACGACCGCAGGAGGTGGCATCCAACGGGCCGGTGGGCGGCAGTGCCGGCTCCTCCCGAGCCCACCCTCCCGGTCCGCCGCGCTCCAAAAACCCCGAGCCGCCCCATCCCGGCCTCACCCCGCACGCCTCGGACCCCCACCTTGCTCGCCAGCCACCCCCCGGCCCCCCACCGCCCCCGGCGGGGCCGCAGCAGCCCCGCTCGCCCCAACGTGAGCCCCAGCGCGTCTCCCACGAGCAATTTCGGGCAGCCCTGCAGATGGTGGTGGATCCCGGAGACCCCCGCACCTACCTGGACAACTTCATCAAGATTGGCGAGGGCTCCACCGGCATCGTCTGCATCGCCACCGTCAAGAGCACCGGCAAGCTGGTGGCCGTGAAGAAGATGGACCTGCGCAAGCAGCAGCGGCGCGAGTTGCTCTTTAACGAGGTGAAACAGAGCGGGGACCCCTCGGGGACCACCCCGGGCTCGCTCAGCACCCGCTTTCGGGTGTCGCGCGTCGTGGGGGGGCTCAATCGCAATCTCCCCTCGGCAGGTGGTGATCATGCGGGACTACCAGCACGAGAACGTGGTGGAGATGTACAACAGCTACCTGGTGGGCGACGAGCTCTGGGTGGTGATGGAGTTTCTGGAGGGCGGTGCCTTGACCGACATCGTCACGCACACCAGGTATGTCCCCGGGGACACCCCCCCCCCCCGCGTGCCCCACCACCACTGACTCGGTACCGGGGTTGTCTGCCGCCCCGGCACGCTCGGCTCTCGCCTCCCACCCTCTCCTTCGGCACGTAGGATGAACGAGGAGCAGATCGCGGCCGTCTGCTTGGCCGTCCTGAAGGCCCTCTCCGTCCTCCACGCGCAGGGCGTCATCCACCGCGACATCAAGAGCGACTCCATCCTCCTCACGCACGATGGCAGGGTAAGCGCCGCGGCGGGGCACGACGGTGGCGGGGACGGAGCCTCCCGGCCAGCCGAAATGCGGCAGCCCTTCTCACTAGCCGCCTTCCCGGGCTTTTTAGGTGAAACTCTCCGATTTTGGGTTTTGTGCCCAAGTGAACAAGGAGGTGCCGCGACGGAAGTCGCTGGTGGGGACCCCGTACTGGATGGCGCCGGAGCTCATCTCCCGCCTGCCCTACGGCCCGGAGGTGAGCCTGCCGCGGATGTGGGAGTGCATGGGGCGGATTTGGGGGGCGTGGGATGGGTTTGGGGGCGCGGGGTGGCCTCACCCCTGAATTAACCCCTGGCTTTACCGTGTGTCCCCCCCCCCTACCCCGCAGGTGGATATCTGGTCCCTGGGCGTGATGGTTATCGAGATGGTCGACGGGGAGCCGCCCTATTTTAACGAGCCGCCATTAAAGGCCATGAAAATGATCCGAGACAATCTGCCCCCCAAGCTTAAAAACGTGCACAAGGTAAAGGGGGGCGATGGGGCATCCTGGGGAGGGGAAACCCTCCGGGGGCTCCCCGAGGTCCCCCTGGGACGTGTCCACCACCCCCGGGACGTCGCTGACGGCCGCCCCGCTCCCTCCCCGCAGGTTTCTCCCTCCCTCAAAGGCTTCCTCGACCGCATGCTGGTGCGGGACCCGGTGCAGCGGGCCACCGCCAACGAACTCTTGAAGCACCCCTTCCTGGGCAAAGCGGGGCCCCCCTCCTGCATCGTCCCCTCATGCGCCAAAACCGCATGCGGTGAGGAGCCGGTGACGCCGGCAGCCGCCCCGGCGCCCTCCTCGCCCTCACCGTTGCCTCTTAACTGGATTTGTGACTGTGCCACTACTGTCGGGGCGCTGGCGGGGGCACGGACCCCCCCACACCGTACTACTGAGCCGGAGAGCGGCTGGGGAGGGGGGACGGCTTGGTTTTAACGACTTCACCGACACTCCGCACGGGGACAATGGCGAGGCCACGCAGTGACACCGTCCCGGTGTCCCCCCCCCTGCTTCCCGGCAGAGATTTGAGGCTGGGGGCTTATCCCACCCCAGACCTGGTGTCGCCCCCACCCTGGGAAGCCGTTTGGGGCATCTCCCCCTTTTCTTTTTCTTTGAAATCCCCTTTTTTTTTTATCCCCGTCTGGCCCCAGGGTCAGGCCACCACCTGCATCTCCTTGGGGGGGACGTGCCCCCAACACTACGGCCCCGTGGCCACACTACTGATTCGGGGTCCTTACCGCCCCCCCCCCACCCCCCGCCCCCCGCCCCTTCCAAACACGTTTTTGTTCTTTTGGGGTTTGTTTGTTGTTTTTGTTTTTTTTTTTTCCCCCTCCTGTTTTGTTTTTTAACAAAGCTATTTATATTGTCCGTTTTGTAACGCCGCGGTATGGGGGGGGCCCCGGGGCCGGCACGGGACCCCGGAGATTACACGTGTCCTTTTAGAGACAGCTGTGTCCCCTGTCGTTTGTTTGGGGGGGGGGGGGGCTGTGCGCGTGGACACGGGTAGCGTGTGCGTGCACGGTCACATGTGCGTGTGCGCACATGCCCACGTACACGTGTGATGCGTGTGCAGGTGAGGAACATGTGCACATCTGCCCACACGTGTGACCCACCCGGGGCTGAGCGTGTGGGAACCCCTGCCAGTGCCCCCCCCCCCCAGGTCCCTGCTTGGGGAGGAAGGAGGGGGTCATGGGGTGATGGTCCCCACGGGGACCCCCCTTTCCCTGCCCCGAAGATGCCCGGGGGGCAGCTGCCTGCCACCTCACCCCACCCCACTTGCCCCCCAGTAAAGCACCTGCGAGGCAGGAGCTGCTGCGGCCTCCAGGCTTTATTGGCTGCGCTCGGAGCTGTGCAAGGTTGGGGGGGCGGGAGGGTGGCACTGCCACGTCAACACGTGTCAGCCCACATCTGTCAGCCTTAACCCATGTGGACTCACGGTGACCTGTGTGGACTCACAGTGACTTGTCTTGGCCTGCGTTGCCCCGCGTTGACTCGCGTTGGCTTGTTCTTGCCCTGCGTTGACTCGCGTTGGCTTGTCTTGCCCTGCGTTGACCTTGCTTGTCTTGCCTGGTTGACCGTTGCTTGTCCTTGCCCTGCGTTGACTCGTGTTGGCTTGTCTTGGCCGAGTTTGACTTGTGTTGGACCGCATTGACTCGCGT
>NC_134980.1:74027-137274 GCF_965638725.1 Aptenodytes patagonicus | reverse complement strand
GGGTATCTGGGGGGGGGGGACACACGGGGGGTATCTGGGGGGGGATGGACACGGGGGGTATCTGGGGGGGATGGACACGGGGGGTATCTGGGGGGGGGACATGGGGGGTATCTGGGGGGGATGGACACGGGGGGTATCTGGGGGGGGGGACATGGGGGGTATCTGGGGGGGGATGGACACGGGGGGTATCTGGGGGGGGGGACAGGGACGCTGGGGGGATTTGGGGCGCAGTGGCAGTGTCACCCAGGGGTGTGTGTGTCCCCCCCCAGCTGCATGGACGCCTCCATCGCCATCAAACCCGTCTTCGAGCGCTTCCAGTCGGTCATCATCACGTCAGGGGTGAGCCCCCGTGTCCCCCCCGTGTGCCCTGTGTCCCTCGTGTGTCCCCCCCGCCCCCCCTACCATGTCCCCTGCGTCCCCCTGTATCCCCATGTCCCCGTGTCCCTCTTTCCCATGCCCCCCCCCCCCATGTCCCCAGTCTGTCCCCCACATCCCCTCCAGGGCCCATCGGGGTGACCCCGTCCCCACGTCCCCTCTGTTCCCCCTTAGACTCTCTCCCCGCTGGACATTTACCCCAAAATCCTGGATTCCGCCCCGTCACCATGGCGACCTTCACCATGACACTGGCCCGGACCTGCCTGTGCCCCATGGTGAGTGGGGAGTGCTGGGGGGACCCGGTACCGCAGCTGGTGGGGGTCAGGGACCCCCATGTCACCGGCGTCCCCGTCCCTCGCAGATCGTGGGTCGTGGCAACGACCAGGTGGCCATCAGCTCCAAGTTTGAGACACGCGAGGACATCGGTAGGGGACGGGGACGGAGGGAGGGGACAGGGAGGGGGTTATGGGGCTGGGGGGGAGAGGGAGGGGGACAGGGGGATGTAGGGCTGGGGGGGATGGAGAGACAGGGTTATGGGGCTTGGGGAGGGGGACAGGGAGGGGGTTATGGGGCTTAGGGAGGGGGTTATGGGGAGGGGGTTATGGGGCTGGGGGGGACAGGGAGGGGGACAGGGGGATGTAGGGCTGGGGGGGATGGAGAGACAGGGTTATGGGGCTTGGGGAGGGGGACAGGGAGGGGGTTATGGGGCTTGGGGAGGGGGATGGGGAGGGGGTTATGGGGCTTAGGGAGGGGGGTTATGGGGAGGGGGTTATGGGGCTGGGGGGGACAGGGAGGGGGACAGGGAGGGGGTTATGGGGCTTGGGGAGGGGACAGGGAGGGGGACAGGGAGGGGGTTATGGGGCTGGGGGGACAGGGAGGGGGACAGGGGGATGTAGGGCTGGGGGGGACGGAGAGACAGGGTTATGGGGCTTGGGGAGGGGGACAGGGAGGGGGTTATGGGGCTGGGGGGGACAGGGATGGGGACAGGGAGGGGGTTATGGGGCTTGGGGAGGGGGACAGGGAGGGGGACAGGGAGGGGGTTATGGGGCTTGGGGAGGGGGACAGGGAGGGGGTTATGGGGCTTGGGGAGGGGACAGGGAGGGGGACAGGGAGCGGGTTATGGGGCTTGGGGAGGGGACAGGGAGGGGGACAGGGAGGGGGTTATGGGGCTTGGGGAGGGGACAGGGAGGGGGACAGGGAGGGGGTTATGGGGCTGGGGGGGACAGGGATGGGGACAGGGAGGGGGTTATGGGGCTTGGGGAGGGGGACAGGGAGGGGGTTATGGGGCTTGGGGAGGGGGACAGGGAGGGGGACAGGGAGGGGGTTATGGGGCTGAGAGGGACAAGGTCAGGGACGGGGGTATAGGGCTGGAGGGACCAGGTTTGGGGCCAGGACTCGGGTAGGGGAACCCGGGGCAGGGCAGAAATGGGGCCGGGGGAGATGTCGGGCCAGGGATGACAGGGAGATTCGGGGTCCGGAGGGGACTTTGAGGGGCCGGGGGCGCCCCGCGGTGACCGCCCCCACCCCAGCCGTCATCCGCAACTACGGGAACCTGCTGCTGGAGCTGTCGGCCGTGGTCCCCGATGGCATCGTCGCCTTCTTCACCAGCTACCAGTACATGGAGAACATCGTGGCCTCCTGGTACGAGCAGGTACGTCCCCGCCTGTCCCCCAGGGCATCCCCCAGCCCCCCACGGTGTCCCCGCGGTGTCCCCTTGGGTCCCCTGACCCCTGACCCCCCCCCCCCCCCCACAACCCGTGGCAGGGCATCTTGGAGAACATCCAGCGGAACAAGCTCATCTTCATCGAGACGCAGGACGGGGCCGAGACCAGCATGGCCCTGGAGAAGTACCAGGAGGTGGGTGGCAGCGCCCTGGGGTGTCACCGTCACCGGTGCCACCCCTCCCGGTGACGTGGCGGCTGTTCGCAGGCCTGCGAGAACGGCCGGGGCGCCATCCTGCTCTCCGTGGCTCGCGGCAAAGTGTCGGAGGGCATCGATTTCGGTGAGAGCCCGCCCCGCTCGGGGACGCGGTGGCGGGGGGATGCAGTGGCGGGTGCCAGAGCACCCTGAGCACCCCCATTTCACCCCCCCCACCCACCCACCCAGTGCACCACTACGGCAGAGCCGTCGTCATGTTCGGCGTGCCCTACGTCTACACCCAGAGCCGCATCCTGAAGGTGAGCGGGGACCCCAGGGGATAAACCACGACAGCCGGGCACCCCGGGGGCACCCCATGGCACAGCCGGGCGCCCCGAGGGACACCGCGGGCACTTTGGGGACACGGTGAGGTGCCCCAGGGCTATAGTGGGGGCATCCATGGGGCACAGCCAGGCGCCCTGGGGACACAGCGGGGCACCCATGGGCCACAGCGGGGCACCCATAGGGTACAGTGGGCACCCTGGGGACACCGTGGGGCACCCATAGGGTACAGTGGGCACCCTGGGGACACCGTGGGGCACCCATGGGCCACAGCGGGGCACCCATAGGGTACAGTGGGCACCCTGGAGACACCGTGGGGCACCCATAGGGTACAGTGGGCACCCTGGGGACACCGTGGGGCACCCATGGGCCACAGCGGGGCACCCATAGGGTACAGTGGGCACCCATGGGCCACAGTGGGGCACCCATAGGGTACAGTGGGCACCCTGGGGACACAGTGGGGCACCCATGGGCCACAGCGGGGCACCCATAGGGTACAGTGGGCACCCTGGGGACACCGTGGGGCACCCATAGGGTACAGTGGGCACCCTGGGGACACAGTGGGGCACCCATGGGGCCACAGCGGGGCACCCATAGGGTACAGTGGGCACCCTGGGGACACAGTGGGGCACCCATGGGCCACAGTGGGGCACCCATAGGGTACAGTGGGCACCCTGGGACACAGTGGGGCACCCATGGGCCACAGCAGGGCACCCATAGGGTACAGTGGGCACCCTGGGGACACCGTGGGGCACCCATAGGGTACAGCGGAGCACCCACGGGGTACAGCTGAGCACCCTGGGGCCACGTTGTGGCACCCCACGGCTACAGTGTGACGCCCCAGGGCTGCCCCGGAGCTCCCTGGGGACCAGCGGGGCACCCCACGGCCAGGACGGGACACCCGTGGGGCACCCAGCATGTCCGTGCCCGCCCCCCCCCCCCAGGCCCGGCTGGAATACCTCCGGGACCAGTTCCAGATCCGGGAGAACGATTTCCTCACCTTCGACGCCATGCGCCACGCCGCCCAGTGCGGTCGGCCGGGCCCTGCGCGGCAAAACCGACTACGGCCTCATGGTCTTCGCCGACAAGGTGGGTACCGGGATGGGGGGAGATGGGTTTGGGGGGGGGGGGGGCGGGCTGTGGGACTCCCCCCCGGCTTCCACCCCATGTCTCCCCCACAGCGCTTCGCCCGGGCGGACAAGCGGGGAAGCTGCCGCGGTGGATCCAGGAGCACATCACCGACGCCAACCTCAACCTGACGGTGGACGAGGCGGTGCAGGTGGCCAAATTCTTCCTGCGCCAGATGGCTCAGCCCTTCCACCAGGTAAAGGAGCCCCCCCCGCGGTCCCCCCCCGGCGCTGGAGGGGCTGGGCAGGGTGGGGGACGCCCGGCTCACCCCCTCCCGACGCAGGAGGACCAGCTGGGGCTGTCCCTGCTGACGCTGGAGCAGCTGCAGTCGGAGGAGGTTCTGCAGCGGATCGAGCAGATCGCTCAGCAGGTGTGAGCCGGCCGGGGGGGGGTTGGGCACGGGGTGACACCCCCCCACCCCCCCCCCCCCCGTGTGCTTGGCTGGGACCCCAAGCCCCCTGATACGCTCGAAGCGGGAGCCAGAGCCCCGCCGTGTGCTCAGGGTGGGACCCGGATCCCTCCGTGTGCTTGGGGTGGGACCTGGAGCCCCCCAACACGCTCGGAGCGGGACCTGCGTCCCTCCACGTGCTCAAGGTGGGATCTAGATCCCCCCCCCCCCACGTGCTCAGGGTGGGACCTGGAGCCCCCCCCCATTCTCGGGGCAGGAACTAGATCCCCCCTGACGCGCTCGGAGCAGGAACCAGATCCCCTTCGCGTGCTCGGAGCAGGACCTGATCCCCCTCTACGTGCTCGAGCCGGACCTGGATCCCCCCCAACTCACCTGGAGCGGGATCGGGGTCCCCCGTACGTGCGTGCTGGGAGCAGGATCCAGCCCCCCCCCCCCCCCCCCCCCCAACACGTGCTCAGAGCAGGACTTGGAGCCGCCCAACACGCTCGGAGCAGGACCTGGATCCCCCACCACACCCGGCACCCTGTGGGGCCCCCGCCGGGCGCTGCCCCCCGACCCCCGGCCGTGCAGGGACACCTCGAGACACCTTTTTTTGTACGCCCCCCCCCCCCCCCCAATAAAGCAGGATCCCCCCCCCCCCAGCTCGGCCACCCCTGCATCGCTGCACCCCCTTGTTTGCGGGCTGCTGCGCCCGGGGACCCCCACATTACCCTGCCCCGGGGACCCCCAACTTACCCTGCCGGGGGGGGGGGGGGGGGGCACGGTCACTGGGCTTGGGGAGGGGTTCAGGAGCAGTGACATGGCCCCCCCTCCTGGCTCCCATGTCTTGGGGACCCCCCCCCCCCCGCCATCCCCAGGGCTGGGGGACACACCGTGGCCAAGGTCACCCCCTCCCCAGTGCCCACGTATTTGGGGTCGCCCGCTGCTTGGCATCACAGGGTCACCCCATGCGCGGGGTCACCCCTGTCCCCCAGCACCCCATCCCCAGGGTCACCCCATCCCCAGGGTCACCCCATCCCCAGGGTCCCACAGACCATGGGCTCCCCCCCAGACTCTAGGGCACCCCAAAGGTATGGGGTCTCCCTGGATCTGTGGAGCGCCCCATGGGCGTGGGGCACCCCCAGAGCTATAGGGGGGCCCCCAGGCCCCTCCATGCCCCCCAGGGTGCCGATGTTGGGGTGCAGCAGGGTCCTCTGCTGCTGGAGTCCCCCAGCACCTTGGGGGGCTCAGGGTGCCCCGGACCCGCAGGGGAGCCCCACCCCCCACTCCCCCTGGCTCTGTGCCTCAGTTTCCCCACAGGTGTTTTGGGGGGGGGGGAGGCAGTGAAGGGCTCCGGTGGCAGCCCCCACCACACCCATGGGTGCCACCCTGGCGTCCCTGCCGCCTGTCCCGTGCCCCCCGCTGGGGTCCCCCAGCGCTGACACCGGATCCGGCCGGGTAACCAGATCCAGCCTAAAAATACCGGGTGTCGGGATGGGAGGGGGGGGCCCGGCTTGAATTGCCCTGATCCAGCGGATCCGCCCGGGTCACCCACCCCTGGGTGCCCTCCACCCTGACCCCCACGCCGGGAGGGGGGCCGGGGGACAGCCAGGCCACCTCGGAGTGGGGATGGGGGCACGGGGCAGGGGGGGGGGGGCACCCCACCCCGGCCAGGTCCCGGCAGCGATTTGGGGGTGGTGGGTGCTGGGTGCCTCCACCCCGGGCCGGGGCCCCCCCCCCCCGCTGCTCCTGCCCCCCATCCCTCTGCCGTGCCCCTGCCTGGCTCTGCCCGCCCGCCCCCCCCCCCCCCCCAGTTGCAGCCGGGCCCTGACCGGGCAACCAGCGGGAGGGTAACCGAAGCCAGGGCGGGTGCTGCGGGTCAAGGTCGGCCAAGGCCGGTGCGCCCGCCGCCGCGGCACCCGCAGCGCCCACCCACCAGCACCCACTGCAGCCGTGGGGCCGCGCGGGGCGCTGGGTGGGCCCAAGGGTGGGTGCAGGGTGCTGCTCTGCGGCCCTCTGGGTGCAGCGTGCAACGTGCAGCGGGCAGCACGCGGCGTGAAGCATGCAACGGGCAGCGGGCAGCACGCAGCGGGCAGCATGCAGCGTGAAGCATGCAACGGGCAGCGGGCAGCACACAGCGGGCAGCACGCAGCGTGAAGCATGCAACATGCAGGGCAGCACGCAGCGTGAAGCGTGCAGCATGCAGCGAGCAGCGGGCAGCTGGCAGCATGGAAGCATGCAACATGCAGCGTGAAGCATGAAGCATGCAACGTGCAGCATGCAATGGGCAGCACGCAGCGTGAAGCATGCAGCATGCAGCGGGCAGCGGGCAGCAGGCCGCACGCAGCGTGAAGCATGCAGCGGGCAGCGGGCAGCATGAAGCATGCAGCGGGCAAGGTGCAGCGTGTGACGGGGGGGTGGCCCTGTGAGGGGGCGCGGTGCAGCGCGGGGGGGGGGGGGGGGGGTGCACAGAGGGGGTGCAAGGGGCCCCGGGCAGCACGCGGGGCCGTGCAGAACAGGGGGTGCGCCCTGCAATGCAAAACGGGGGTGCCCGGTGCAGGGGGTAAGGGGGGTGCCGGTGTACCGGGGGTGCCGGTGTACCGGGGGTGCCGGGGTAAGGGGGTGCCGGTGTACCGGGGGGTGCCGGGGTAAGGGGGTGCCGGGGTACCGGGGGGTGCCAGTGTACCGGGGGGTGCCGGCAGCCCAGCGCACCCCTCTCCGCGGCTGCGGGGGCGGCAGGTGCCGGGCCGAGCGCCCACCGGACACCCGACACCGAGGGGGCAGCTCCGGGGAGGGGGGGGGGGGGGGGGCCGGAGGGTCTCCCCGTCCCCGGGGGCGGCTCCGGCAGGGCCCGGCCCCCGCCCCGGTTCGGAGCCCCCCCCCGGTGCCCCCAGAGCCGGGCGGGGCCGGGGGGGGGGATAAAAGCCGGTGCGGGCTCCGCTCCCCGCCGCCTGCTCCGCCTGTACCGGCCCGACCCGACCCGCTCCGCCCGCGCCGCTCAAGGTAACCCCGGCCCTGCCGGGACCCACCGGGAACCCCACCGCGATGGACCCCACCGGGGACCGACCCAGCCGGGATGGGCTCCCCCGGGACCGCCCGGAGAGGGACCGGACCCTCCCGGTGACACCGGGGCCAAACTGGGACCGGACCCTCCGGGACCGCGACCGGACCGGAGCCCCCCGGTGCCACCGGGACCCCCCCTGGTACCACCCGAACCGGGACCTCCCCGGTAGCACCGGGCCCAGGCCGGACTCCTCGGTCCCCGGAGCGGGTCGGTCCCTGTGTGTGGTCCCCGTCCCCCCCCCCCGGTCATCGGGTCCCTCCGGGCTATAAATAGCCCCGGCCCCGGCCCGGCCAAACATGGCCCGGCCCGGGCTGGCCACGCCCCGCCCAGGCCACGCCCCGCCACACCCACTTCTGTCCCGGCCCACGGGACACGCCCGCTATAGCCACGCCCTCAGGAATACGCCCCCCCCTCGGGGGGGGCGGGCTCGGTAGAGACTCCCGGGTCCTAGTGTCCCCTGTCCCCCGTGTCCCCCGTGTCCCCGTGTCCCCATGGCCGGGCCGTGCCCCACGCCGTGCCCCACGTCCCGTGCCCCACGTCCCGTGCCCCACGTCCCGGGCCGTGCCCCATGCGATGGTGTACCCCACGCCCAGTGCCCAGGCTGACCTGGTGGCCTTGCCGTGCCCCACGTCCCGTGCCATGCTCCGTGCTGTGCCCCGTGCCCGGTGCCACGCTGTGCCCCACGCCACGCTGTGCCCCACGCCACACCACGCCCCATACTGTGCTCCACGCCCGGTGCCCTTGGCTGACCTGGTGGCCGTGCCGGGCTGTGCCCCACGCCCAGTGCCACGCCGTGCCATACCCCATGTCCCGTGCCGTGCCCCATGCCGTGCCCAGTGCCGTGCTGTGCCCCATCCTGTGCCGTGCCCCATGACCAGTGCCGTGCTGTGCCCGAGGCCGTGCCTAGTGCCACGCCATGCCCCGCGCCCAGTGCCACGCCGTGCCATACCCCATGTCCCGTGCCCCATGCCGTGCCCAGTGCTGTGCCGTGCCCCATCCTGTGCCGTTCCCCATGCCGTGCCCAGTGCCGTGCTGTGCCCGAGGCCGTGCCTAGTGCCACGCCATGCCCCGCGCCATACCATGCCCCATGCCCGGTGCCACGCCATGCCTTGCCCCATACCGTGCCCCACGCCGTGCCACCCCGGTGCCCACCCCCCCTCTCCCTGCAGCCCCGCCATGCCGTTCAGCAACACCCACAACAAGCACAAGCTGAAGTTCTCGGCGGAGGAGGAGTTCCCCGACCTCTCCCAGCACAACAACCACATGGCCAAGGTCCTCACCCCCGCCCCTCTACCAGCGCCTGCGCGAGAAGGAGACCCCCAGCGGCTTCACCCTCGATGATGTCATCCAGACCGGCGTCGACAACCCCGGTGGGTGACGGCACAGGGTCCCCACTCTGCCCACAGGGTCCTCCGGGCTGGTTACAGGGGACGTGGTGTCTTCTGGGTCACCCCCAGTGGCAGAGCCCCGTCCCCGGTGCCATACTGGGTGCCAGTGCCCTGTCCCCCACCCCCGTGCCATACTGGGTGCCCAGTGCCATGTTCAGTGCCAGAGCCCTGTCCCCAGTGCCAGTGCCCTGTCCCCAGTGCCATACTGGGTGCCCAGAACCCTGTCCCATGCCAGAACCCTGTCCCCTGTACCATACTGAGAGATGGTGCCCTGTCCCCAGTGCCATACTGGGTGCCCAGAACCCTGTCCCATGCCAGAACCCTGTCCCCAGTGCCAGTGCCCTGTCCCCAGTGCCATACCCAGTGCCAGAACCCTGTCCCCAGTGCCAGTGCCCTGTCCCCAGTGCCATACCCAGTGCCAGAACCCTGTCCCCAGTGCCAGTGCCCTGTCCCCAGTGCCATACCCAGTGCCAGAACCCTGTCCCCAGTGCCAGTGCCCTGTCCCCAGTGCCATACCCAGTGCCAGAACCCTGTCCCCAGTGCCAGTGCCCTGTCCCCAGTGCCATACCCAGTGCCAGAACCCTGTCCCCAGTGCCATGCCCTGCCCCGGTGCCATGCCCTGTGCCCGGTGCCGTGCCCCCGGTGCCATCCTGGGTGCTGATGCCCTGTCCCCTATGCCCTGTCCCCAGTGCCAGTGCCCTGCCCCAGTGCCATAACCATTCCCGACGCCCTGTCCCCGGTGTCATGTGCGGTGCCGTGCCCTGCCCTGGTGCCGTGCCCCGTGCCCGGTGCCATGCCAGCTGCCCCCTGACACCACCCGCCCCCAGGCCACCCCTTCATCATGACGGTGGGCTGCGTGGCCGGGGACGAGGAGTCCTACGAGGTTCTTCAAGGAGCTCTTCGACCCCGTGATCCAGGACCGCCACGGCGGCTACAAACCCACCGACAAGCACCGCACCGACCTCAACCACGAGAACCTCAAGGTCCCGAATGCCTGGGTTCCCCGGGGGGGCGGGGGGGGGGTGGCCGGACGCCTGGGTCCCTTCTGGGCCATGGGGAAAAGGGGACATGGGTCCCAGTGTGGGGGGGCGGGGTGGGGGGGTGGGGATGGGTGTCTTGGGGTGCCCAAGATGCCTGGGTCCCTCTTGAGCTGGGGGAAGGGGGGTGGGGTGGGGGGGGTGGGGGTGTGTCTCAGCTCCTGGACACCTGGGTCCCTCCTGGGCCAAGGGGACAAAGGGACATGGGTCCCTCCTGGGGTGGTGAGATGGGTGATGGGGGAAATTGGGGTGCCTGGGTCCCTCTTGAGCTGGGGGGGGGGGGGAGGGGGTGGGGGTGGGGGGTGGGGATGGTGGGGGAGGGCGGGGGGGGGGGGGGGGGTGTCGCAGGCTCCCTGACGCCTGGGTGCCGCTGACGTTTCGGGCAGGGCGGGGGTGACCTGGACCCCAAGTACGTGCTGAGCAGCGGGTGCGCACGGGGCGCAGCATCAAGGGCTACTCCCTGCCCCCCCACTGCAGCCGGGGGGAGCGCCGCGCCATCGAGAAGCTGTCCGTCAACGGTGAGGGGGCGTGACCTGTTGGGGCGTGGCCCCGGGCGTGGCTTGCAGCAGGGGGCGTGGCTTGCCGCAGGGGATTGGGCTTGCCTGCTCAGCCTGGGGGGGGGGGGGGGGCTGGTGCGCTGCACGTGGGCGGGGACGGCTTGGGGGCGTGTCTCGGGGTGTGCCCGAGGGGCGTGGCCTGTGGATACAGGGCGTGGCAAGGCCCAGCATGGCTTGGGTGTGGCTGTTGGGTGTGGCATGTACCTGTGGCCAACGCCCATGTGAGTGTGGAGTTGGGGGGGGGGGTGGGGTGGGGCGCGGTGTGTGGGCGTGGCCGAGATCTGGAGTGGAGGTGGGCGTGGCACGAGTGTGTGGGCGTGGCACGAGTGTGTGGGCGTGGCCTGCGTGTGGGCGGGGCAAAGGGCTGTGGCCGTGGCCTGGCACGTGTGGCGGGCAGCAGGTGTCGCGGGCGCGGCTGGCGGGCACGGTCTGACGGCGGGTGGGCGTGGCCTGCGAGTGTGTGGGCGTGCCCGTGCCCTGACCCCGCCCCTCCCGCAGCCCTGAACAGCTTGGAGGGGGAGTTCAAGGGCCGGTACTACCCGCTGAAGGCCATGACGGAGCAGGAGCAGCAGCAGCTCATCGACGACCACTTCCTCTTCGACAAGCCGGTCTCGCCCCTGCTGCTGGCCTCGGGCATGGCCGCGACTGGCCCGACGGCCGCGGCACTGGTGGGGCGTCCTGGGGGGGGGAGGGGGGCACCCAGGGAGCAGGGTCCCACCTGGGGTGATGCTGGGGGCACCCACGTGCTGGGGACCCCAGCTGGAGGGTGCAAGGGGCACCCAGGGAGCAGGGTCCCACCTGGGGTGATGCTGGGGGCACCCACGTGCTGGGGAACCCACCTGGGAGGGGTGTAAGGGGCACCCAGGAGCAGGGTCCCAACCCAGGGGGATGCTGGGGTACCCACGTGCTGGGGACCCCAGCTGGGAGGGGTGCAAGGGGCACCCAGGGAGCAGGGTCCCACCCGGCGGGATGCTGGGGGCACCCACGTGCGGGGACCCCACCTGGGAGGGGTGCAAAGGGGCACCCACAGATCACGGTCCCACCTGGGGGCACCCAAGTGTTGGGGACCCCACCTGGGAGGGGTGCAAGGGGCACCCACAGATCACGGTCCCACCTGGGGGGCACCCAAGTGTTGGGGGGGTCCCACCTGGGGGGGTAGTTAGGGGCCACCCAGTCCCCTGAGTCCCACTGGGGGCGGGGGTGTGCAGGGGGCACCCACATATTTGAGTCCCCACCCTGGGGGGGGGGGGACATGTAGGGGCCACCCAGATGAATCTGGGGGTGCCTGGACACCTGGGTCCCGGGCCACCGCTGAGGGGGGGTGTGTGTGTGTGTGGGGGGGGTGTGTTTGTGTGTCCGTCCCCACAGGCACAATGACAACAAGACCTTCCTGGTGTGGGTGAACGAGGAGGACCACCTCCGCGTCATCTCCATGGAGAAGGGGGGGAACATGAAGGAGGTGTTCAGGCGCTTCTGTGTCGGCCTCAAGAAGGTGGGTCAGAGCCCGGGGGGGGGGGACGGGGACGGGGACGTAGTGGGATGTGGGGGGGCCTGGGGGGGATGTGGGAGATATGGGGGGGCATGGAGAGTCTTGGGGACGTGGAAGGTCTTGGGGACACGAGGGGCTTGGGGGGGGGGGGGGGACATGGGGGACACAGAGGGGCTTGGGGGCACGGGAGCTTTGGGGACACAGGAGGACATGGGGGTGATACAAGGGACATGGAGGGTCTTGGGGACACGGGCACAATGGGGACATGGGGTCAGGGGGTACAGGGGGACATTAGGGGCACGGTGGGGACGTGGGGATGAGGGGACGTTTTGGGCACAGGGGACACTGGGGGCCACGGGGTGTCCTGGGAGGGCGGCGGCAGTGGTGCCCCAGGCTGGGAGTCAGGACGGTGGCGGATGGGGACCCAGTCCCACGTGTCCCCTCACCCAGATCGAGGAGATCTTCAAGAAGGCGGGCCACCCCTTCATGTGGACGGAGCACCTGGGCTACATCCTGACCTGTCCTTCCAACCTGGGGACGGGGCTGGGGGGGGCGTCCACGTCCGCCTGCCCAAGCTCAGCCAGCACCCCAAGTTCGAGGAGATCCTCAAGCGCCTCCGCCTCCAGAAGCGCGGCACAGGTGGGTGCGGGGAGCAGGGGACGTGGGGACAGGGGGCACAGGTGGGTGTGGGGAGCAGGGGACGTGGGGACAGGGGGCACAAGTGGGTGCGGGGAGCAGGGGACGTGGGGACAGGGGGCACAGGTGGGTGTGGGACGTGGGGCCAGGGGGCACAGGTGGGTGCGGGGAGCAGGGGACGTGGGACAGGGGGCACAGGTGGGTGTGGGGACGTGGGGCCAGGGGGCACAGGTGGGTGTGGGGAGCAGGGGAAGTGGGGCCAGGGGGCACAGGTGGGTGCGGGGAGCAGGGGACGTGGGGACAGGGGGCACAGGTGGGTGTGGGGACGTGGGGCCAGGGGCACAGGTGGGTGCGGGGAGCAGGGGACGTGGGGACAGGGGGCACAGGTGGGTGCGGGGACGTGGGGACAGGGGGCACAGGTGGGTGCGGGGAGCAGGGGATGTGGGGCCAGGGGGCACAGGTGGGTGCGGGGAGCAGGGGACAGGGGGCACAGGTGGGTGCGGGGAGCAGGGGATGTGGGGCCAGGGGGCACAGGTGGGTGCGGGGAGCAGGGGACAGGGGGCACAGGTGGGTGTGGGGACGTGGGGCCAGGGGGCACAGGTGGGTGTGGGGAGCAGGGACGTGGGGACAGGGGGCACAGGTGGGTGCGGGGAGCAGGGGACAGGGGGCACAGGTGGGTGTGGGGAGCAGGGGACGTGGGGCCAGGGGGCACAGGTGGGTGCGGGGACGTGGGGACAGGGGGCACAGGTGGGTGCGGGAGCAGGGGACGTGGGGACAGGGGGCGCAGCGTGGGTGCGGGGAGCAGGGGACGTGGGGACAGGGGGCACAGGTGGGTGCGGGGAGCAGGGGACGTGGGGACAGGGGGCACAGGTGGGTGCGGGGGAGCAGGGGATGTGGGGACAGGGGCACAGGTGGGTGTGGGGACGTGGGGACAGGGGGCACAGGTGGGTGCGGGGAGCAGGGGACGTGGGGACAGGGGGCACAGGTGGGTGCGGGGAGCAGGGGACGTGGTGGACAGGGGGCGCAGGTGGGGTGCGGGGAGCAGGGGACGTGGGGACAGGGGGCACAGGTGGGTGCGGGGAGCAGGGGGACGTGGGGACAGGGGGCACAGGTGGGTGCGGGGACGTGGGGACAGGGGGCACAGGTGGGTGCGGGGAGCAGGGGATGTGGGGACAGGGGGCACAGGTGGGTGTGGGGACGTGGGGACAGGGGGCACAGGTGGGTGCGGGAGCAGGGGACGTGGGGACAGGGGGCACAGGTGGGTGCGGGGACGTGGGGACAGGGGGCACAGGTGGGTGCAGGGAGCAGGGGACGTGGGCACAGGGGGCACAGGGTGGGTGTGGGGATGGGGGACAGGGAAGAGGGGGCACAGGTGGGTGCAGGGACGTGGGGACAGGGGGCACAGGTGGGTGTGGGGATGTGGGACAGGGAAGAGGGGGCACACGGTGGGTGCAGGGACGTGGGGACAGGGGGGCACCAGGTTGGCACAAGGATGAGGGGGACATGGGACACGGGGGCACCGGCGGGCACGGGGACGCAGAGATGAGGGGACACGACATGAGGGGGTGGAATTTGGGGCACAAATGGCCACAGGGACACGGGGGACGCAGCATGCGGGTGGGCGTGGGGACGTGGGTGCAAGAAGGGTTCCGTGGGGTGCACGGTGGGTTCCGTGGGGTGCCCGGCGGGGGACCTTGGGGTGCCTGGCGGGGGACGTGGGTGCCCGGCGGGGGACGTGGGGTGCACGGCGGGGACATGGGGTGCTGACAGTCCCGTCCCCCCCCCCCCCCCAGGCGGGGTGGACACGGCGGCCGTGGGCGCCGTCTTCGACCATCTCCAACGCCGACCGCCTGGGCTTCTCGGAGGTGGAGCAAGTGCAGATGGTGGTGGACGGGGTGAAGCTGATGGTGGAGATGGGAGAAGAAGCTGGAGCAGAACAGCCCATTGCGACATGATCCCCGCCCAAAAAATAGGGGGCACCCCCCCACCACCACCACCACCCCCCCCCCCCCCAAGACGGCCTCAATAAACGCTGCTGGTCCCAGCCTGCGGTCCCAGGCGTCTGGGCTGGGGAGGTGGGGGGAACACGGGGGGGGGGGGGGGGGGGGGTCCCCACCCAAGCGAGGGGGATGCTCCCCCCACCCACCCTGGGGTGCCTTTGTGGCCCCTCCCACCCTACAAGGGGCGACTTCACCTTAACTCTGCCCATGCCCCAAAGTTGTGATGGGGTGGGGGGGCGTCCCCCAGTGCTGGGGGTCCTGGTACTGATGGGTGCCGACGCGATGGGTTTCCTATGTTTATTGGGGGGGGGGTCGGGGTACAGACCGGGGCAGGAATAACTTAAAAATGTGCCGGGGGAGGTGGGGTGGGGGGGTAATGACACCGGAGCCCCGGGGCCGTATTTACAGGCTGTACAGGGCTGGGGGACACGGGGACAGTCCCCGCGGGGGGGGGGGGGGGGGGTCCGGGGGGACCCTGGGATGCAGCCACAGCTCTGGGGACCCAGGGGTGGGGCAGAGTGGGGATCCAGGTGGCTGGAGGCGATGTAGAGCCCCAAATCTGGGAGCTGGGGGACCCTAAGGTCCCAGAAATTATGTCCCCAAGTTCCCAGAGCTGATGTCCCCAAGGTCCCCAAGATAGTGGACCCCAAGGTCCCAGAGCTGATGTCCCCAAGGTCCCCAAGCTGGTAGTCCCTGGGGTCCCGGAGCTGGTGGACACCAAGGTCTTGGCACCAATGTCCCCAAGGTCCCAGAGTCGGGGGGCTGCGGGGGTCCCGGATCCGATGGTGCCACAGATAGCCAAGGGGTCCCGGAGCACCTGCGGGTCTGGAGCCAGTGACACCTGGGGGGGGGGGGGGCGCCCCAGGGGGGCACCCTGGATCCCCCGGAGCTGCCATCCGCGAGGGTCCCCAAGCTGCCGCAAGCCCCCGGGTGCTGGTGCTGATGTCCCCGAGGGGATGCTGGAGCTGAGGCAGCGCCCAGGGAAGTCCCAGAGCTGCCACATCCCTTGGCGGGGTGGGGGGGGGGGGGGGGGCGGGGGAGCCTGGATCTGTTGCAGACCCCCCCCCCGGTGCCGGTGCCAATACAGCTCCCAGGGTGGGAGTCCTGGATCCGATGGAGCCCCTGGGGGTGGTCCCGGTGCCGATGCAGCCCCCAGGTGCCAGATTCGGTGCATCCTCGGGGGGGGGGGGGGGGGGGGAGGTGTCCCAGATCTGCCACAGGCGGGGGGGGTGGGGGGGGGTGGGTGTCCCAGCTCCGCCGCAGCCCTGGGCACCGGATCCAGTGCATCCTTTTGGGGGGGTGGGGTGGTGGGGGGGTGGGAATGTCCCAGCACCGATACAGCCCCGGCTGCGGGATCTGACACACCCTGGGGGGGGGGTCCCGACGCCGATGCAGCCCTGGGTGCCAGATCCGGTGCAGCCGCAGGGGGGGGGGACGGGACTGCAGCCATCGGGGGCTCCCAGTGACGACGCAGCCCCGGGTCCCAGCTCCGGTGCATCCCCGGGAGGGATGCAGCCCTCGAGGCGGGGGGGGGTCCCAGCTCCGGCAGGTCCCTAGAGCTGGAGCTGACCGGCCACACGTGCCAAGGTGGCACGGAAAGCGCCAGCGGTGCCGGCCAGGTGCCGGAAGAGCACGCCGTGGAGGCCGAGGCGCTGGAGCCGGCAAACCTCGGCCTCGAAATGGCAGAAGTGCTCGCTGGGGCCCCGGTCGTGGGTGCAGGAGAGCAGGAAGGGCTGGGGCTGGCGCGCGCAGCAGCCGGCCGAGAGGGTGGCCTGCCGCAGCGCCGCCATCACCGCCTCGGCCGGCCGGGCACTCGTCACCTTCACATGCCAGGGGCATCGGAGCAGCCGGGGTTTGGCTTCCTTTTGATCCCAAGGTAGATGGCAACTGCGGGGGTGTAAAGGGGGGGCATGGGGTGGGCAGGGGGCTGGTAGGGGGCTATGAGGCACCGGGAGGGGTGGCTATGGCATGGGCAAGGGGGGCTGCGGGGCGGGTATGGGGGCTACGGGGCACGGGGGGTGGGTATGGCGCGGGCAGGGGGGCTGCGGGGCACCGGGGGTGGGCATGGCGCGGGCAGGGGGGCTGCGGGGCGGGTATGGGGGCTATGGGGCACCGGGGGTGGGTATGGTGTGGGCAGGGGGCTGCGGGACAGGTATGGGGGCTACGGGGCACCGGGGGTGGGTATGGTGTGGGCAGGGGGGCTGCGGGGCGGGTATGGGGGCTACGGGGCACTGGGGGTGGGTATGGTGTGGGCAGGGGGGCTGCAGGACGGGTATGGGGGCTACAGGGCACTGAGGGTAGGTATGGCACGGGCAGGGGGGCTGCAGGGCACCGGGGGTGGGCATGGCGGCTGCGGGGCGGGTATGGGGGCTACGGGGCACCGGGGGTGGGCATGGCATGGGGGCTGCCCACCCTGGGGAGCACCCATAGGCATCAGCACCCACCTTGTGAGCGCAGGTCCCCCGATTCTCTCAGGTTCGTCTGCGACCCTGGGGAGGGGGGGACACACGTCAGGGGGGGCCCAGGGGCTCTGCCCACCATAGGTGGCACCAAGCCGCCCCCCCCCCCCCAGTTTTGCACCTATTTTGGGGGGCACCATCCCCCTTTCAGGGCCATTGCCACCAGCCCCGTGGCTGATGTGGGGGTATGGTCCCCATTTTGGGGTCACTGTGCCCCCACCAAAGCTGTGCCCGATTTGGGGGGGGAGCACAGTCCCCAGTTTAGGGGACACCGTCTGCCAAGGTCATGCCCCTTGGGAGGGGCACCACCCCAATTTTGGGGGGCACCACTCCTGATTTGGGGAACATCATACTCCCGGGGTCATGCCCATTTTTGGCAGGGCACCACCCCCATTTTGGGGAGATCACCCCTCCCCAAGGTAATGCTGAATTTGGGGGGGCACCACCCCCAGCTGATGCCCGTTTGGGGGGGGTAGGGCAGCATCACCAGCTTGGGGGGAGAATGCCCCCACCGCCGGGCCATGCCTGGTTTTTTTTGGGGGGGGGCACTTCCCCCCTCAAAGCTGTGCCCAATTTGGGGGGCACCACCCCCACCAAGCTCACACCCATCTTCGGGGGGGCATCACCCCCCACCCCCACGGTGCCCCCAACCCACAGTGGAGCACAACTGTGCTCCCCAAACCCCCCCCCCCCCCCAAACCCCCCTCAAACCCCACGGCGGCAGCAAAGGCTGAGAGGCAGAAAGAGAAGGGACAGGAGCGAAGCGAGGCGGGCGCTGGCAGCACCAGGACGGGCACCGGGATGGTGCTGGTGGCACCAGGAGCACCGGGGGCAGGTACCAGGGTGTGCGCTGGCGGCACTGGGACAGGCGCCGGGGTAGGTTCCAGCAGCACGGGGAGAGGCACCGGCAGCACCAGGTCAGGACCAGAATGGCAGCGGGGTGGGCACCGGGACAGGCGCTGGTGGCACTAGGATGGGCACCGGTGGCACCAGGATGGGCACTGGGACAGGTGCCAGCGGAACTGGGACAGGCACCGGGACAAACACTGGTGGCACCGGGACAGGCACCGGGGTGGACACCGGCAGCACCGGGACAGGCACTGGGATGAACACCAGCGGCACCGGGACAGGCACCGGTACAAACACCGGCGGCACCGGGACAGGCACCAGGACGAACACCGGCGGCACCGGGACAGGCACGAACACTGGTGGCACCGGGACAGGCACCGGGGTGGACACTGGTGGCACCGGGACGAACACCGGCAGCACCAGGACAGGCACCGGGACGAACACCGGCAGCAGTGAGACATGCACCGGTACAAACACCGGCGGCACTGGGACAGGCACTGGGACGAACACCGGCGGCACCGGGACAGGCACCGGGGTGGACACTGGTGGCACCGGGACGAACACCGGCAGCAGTGAGACATGCACCGGTACAAACACCGGCGGCACTGGGACAGGCACTGGGACGAACACCGGCGGCACCGGGACAGGCACCGGGGTGAGTGCTGGTGGCACTGGGACAAGCACCAGTGGCACCGCGACGGGCGCCGGTGACACCAGGCACTTACTGATTTTGGCTCCTGGAGGCGTGGGGGTGCCCGAGACGCACCTATTAGAGCTCTGCCGCTTAGAGGGGTCAAGAGTGACCCTGGAAGAGAGAAGAGGGAGTGAGGAAGGTGAGGGCAGCGCCAGCGGGGCGGGCACGGCGCCCGCGGCCCCCTCACCTGCGGGTCAGCTTGGAGGTCAGCTTGCTGAAGAGGTTGGAGGTGGCCCGCGAGCGGCTCTGGGGCAGCGGCGAGGCCTCGGGTGCCAGCGTCGGGGAGGCGGGGGGCCCGTTGGGACCCCCACCCGTTCGCCGATCCCGCACTTGCCCGCCGTGGAAGGTGCTGCGGACGGTGGTGCCCCGCGCCAGGCGGGCCCGCTCCGAGGAGGCGGCGGCGATGCTGTGGCTGGACGGTGACGCCGGGGGCACCCGGCCGGTGACGGAGCTGCGGGCAGGGGAAAGAGGGAGGCGTTACGGTGGCAGGGGGTGGGGGGGGGGGAGATGGGACGGGACGGGATGGGACCCCCCCAGGGGTCGCCCGCCGCCCTACCTGTTCTCCTTGCCGTTCTGCAGCAGCGAGTGGCGGTCGGCGCCCGGGCGCTCGGTGCAGACATAGGTGTTCCTGCGCGCCATCACGCTCGAGGGGAGGTTGTTCTGCAAGGCACCGGGCGCCTGCCGCCATCAGCAACGGGGTGCCTCCCTGCCCCGATCCCCCAGTCCCGGGGGGGCCCCGATCCTCCAGTCCCAGGGGGGCCCCGACCCTGCCCATGCAGCCCCAGGGGTGCCCCCACCCCGATTTCCCAGCCCCATGGGCACCTGCGCCCTGCGCGTGTGGGCCTGGGGGGGGCCTGCACCCTGCTCCCCCAGCTCCATGGGTGCCCACAGTCCGCCCCCCAGCCCACGGGTGCCCGTACTTCCACCTCCCAGCCCCACGGGTGGCCCCCCCCGCCCCCCACCCTGGCTCCCCAGCCCCAGGAGCACCCGCCACCCCGAGCCGTGCCCCCAGCCCCCCCGTGTCCACCGTGTTGATGGCGCCATCCTTGTGCCGGTCGGGGATCTCGGACTTGTTGGGGTTGTTGGCGCTGCTGACCATGGGGCTGGAGGGGGGCATCCCGCGCCCGCTGCCCACCACGCTGCAGCTGGCCTTGCGGGCGGGCATGCGTTCCTCCTTCAGCTCCGCGTCACCCGCGCTGGTGGGGCTGCGCTTGGGGTGCATGGGCACCGGCGAGGGGCCGCCTGCGGGCAGCAGGGGGGGGGGGTCAGGGAGGGTGCGGGCAGCGGCAGCCAGCCCCCGCCTGCTCCTCCCCGGGCACGGCGCGGGGCAAGGGGTCCTGCTCGCTGTGCCGTGGAGGGGGGCGGTTTTGTGGGGCACTTGTGGGGCACGGCTGAGACCAGCCACCCTGTAGGACGTGGGAGAGGGTGCCCGCCCTGTCCTCCACCCCACGGGCACGGAGCCCACCCCGCCTTGCACCCCACGGCCATGGGACCGGGTGCCCAGCCTGCCCCGGACCCCACCCTACTCCGCACCCCACAAGCATGATGCCCACCCAACCCTGCGGACACGGCGCCCGTCCCGGGAACGGGCCAGGGGAGGCGGTGCCCACCCCAGGGCAGGCCAGGGGACGCGGGACACTCACAGAAGTCGCTGTGCCGCCGCTGCCGGTGGTAGGTGGTGGCGCCGCGCTGGCTCTTGCCGTGCGAAGACACCTTGCCGGTGCCGTTGGCTGCCTCGCTGGGTGCCCGCACCCGGGCCAGGGAGAGGCTGCTGCCCGTACGTGACTCGCCTGCCTCCACCTGCGGCCGGCAGCGCCTGTCACTGGCCCTGCCCGGCATCCCAGGGCGGGGACAGCGGTGCCACCGCGTTGTCACCTCACCTCATTCTTCCTGCCCAGCAGGAGGTAGGTGGCCGTCACCTCGTTGTACTTCTGGTTGCTCAGGGACTCCTTGATCTCCTCCCGGGTGTAGCCCATGCCCACCATCACCTCTGCGGGGAGCGGGAACGGTGAGGGGGCACCGCCGGTCCCTGGGGTGCGGCAGACCCCACCCCGGGGGTGCCAGGGTGGCACCGTGCCCTCACCGATGCGCTTGGCATCCCCAAAGTCCTCCTCGGGCTCCTTGTAGGGCTTCAGCTCGTCGCCCTCGTAGCCGATGTTGATCCACTTGTCCTTCATGATTTGCTGCGGGGGCAGCAGCAGGCACCCGTGGGGTGCCACGGGTGCCACCGGGGATGCCACGAGCACACGGCAGGCAGAGGGCACCCTCCCTGGCCGGCTTACCCACCCCGACGCCACCCCAGGGTGCTCGGCCCCTGCCAGCAGCTCCAGCCAGGGCACGGCTGCTGCATCCTGCCCGTGCCCGCCCGCGGATGCTGCCAGCTTGTAATTAGCCCTGGAGTTAATTAAGCTAATTAAGAGCATCAGGAAGGGGGAGCCGGCTTGGGGGAGCTGAGCGGCCGGGGACGTGCCCATTGGGGTGGGACGGCGCCCTTTCCAGCTGTGCCAGCCCCAGCCCTGTGCCCTCCCTGAGCCCCTGTGTCCCCCCTCCTGCCCCGTCCCACCCTGTGCCCCCCCCGGACCCCCCCTCACCTCGAGGGTGCAGCGCTTGGCCGGGTTCAGGACCAGGAACCGGCGCAGGATGTTCTCGCAGTCGGTCGACATGTAAAAGGGCACCCGGTACTTGCCCCGCAGCACCCGCTCCCGCAGCTCCTGGGGGGGGGGGGGGGGGGGACGGGACACGCACAGGTCAGAGTGGGGGCACCCACGCCCTGGCATGGGATGGGCACCGTCCCCACCATGGGGACGGGATGGGCACCGTGCCCCCGGGCGTGGGGACGGGCACAGGACCAGCGCTGCCCCACAGGCAGGGGGTCGGGATGGGCACCGTCCCCACCACGGGCACGGGGACGGGATGGGCACCATGCCTCCGGGCACGGGGACGGGCACAGGACCAGCGCTGCCCCGCAGGCAGGGGGTCGGGATGGGCACCGTCCCCACCACGGGCACGGGGACGGGATGGGCACCGTGCCCCCGGGCACGGGCACAGGACCAGCGCTGCCCCGCAGGCAGGGGTTCAGGATGGGCACCGTCCCCACCATGGGGACGGGATGGGCACCATGCCCCCGGGCACGGGGACGGGCACAGGACCAGCGCTGCCCCGCAGGCAGGGGGTCGGGATGGGCACCGTCCCCACCCACGGGCACGGGGACGGGATGGGCACCGTGCCCCCGGGCACGGGGATGGGCACAGGACCAGCGCTGCCCCGCAGGCAGGGTTCAGGATGGGCACCGTCCCCACCATGGGGACGGGATGGGCACCATGCCCCCGGGCACGGGGGTGGGCACAGGACCAGCGCTGCCCCGCAGGCAGGGGGTCGGGATGGGCACCGTCCCCACCACGGGCACGGGGACGGGATGGGCACCGTGCCCCCGGGCACGGGGACGGGACAGGACGATCGCCATCCCCAGCCAGGGACGGGACAGGCGCAGGGCCGGGCGACAGGAGAGGACGCCGCCCCGTCCCTACTGCCCACCTGAGGGTTGTGGCCGTCGAAGGGCAGGGAGCCGCTGACCAGGGTGTAGAGGATGACGCCCAGGCTCCAGATGTCGACCTCGGGGCCGTCGTACTTCTTGCCCTGGAAGAGCTCGGGGGCGGCGTAGGGGGGGGACCCCGCAGAAGGTGTCCAGCTTGGAGCCCAGCGTGAACTCGTTGCTGACCCGAAGTCGGCGATCTTGATGTTGGCGTCGGCGTCCAGCAGCAGGTTCTCCGCCTGCAGGCACCGAGACGGGCACGGGATGGCAAGACGGGGCACCGTGTCCGGCACGGGGCCAGCGGGACAGGCACCGCATCAGGCATAGGGACGGCAGGACGGGGACACGGGATGGGCACCGTGTCGGGCCTGGGGATGGCAGGACAGGCACCGCATCTGGCACGGGGACACCGGGATGGGCACCGTGTCGGCCTGGGGACGGCAGGGACAGGCACCGCATCTGGCATGGGGACACCGGGATGGGCACCGTGTCGGGCCTGGGGACGGCAGGACAGGCACCGCATCTGGCACGGGGACACCGGGATGGGCACCGTGTCGGGCCTGCGGACGGCAGGACAGGCACCGCATCTGGCACGGGGACACTGGGATGGGCACCGTGTCGGGCCTGGGGACGGCAGGACAGGCACCGCATCTGCACGGGGACACCGGGATGGGCACCGTGTCGGGCCTGGGGACGGCAGGACAGGCACCGCATCTGGCACGGGGACACCGGGATGGGCACCGTGTCGGGCCTGGGGACGGCAGGACAGGCACCGCATCTGACACGGGGACACCGGGGATGGGCACCGTGTCGGGCCTGGGGACGGCAGGACAGGCACCGCATCTGGCACGGGACACCGGGATGGGCACCGTGTCGGGCCTGGGGACGGCAGGACAGGCACCGCATCTGCACGGGGACACCGGGATGGGCACCGTGTCCAGCGTGGGGATGCCGGGACGGGCACCACATCAGGCACGGGGATGGTGGGACGGGGACACCGGGACGGGCACCGCGTCGGGCATGGGGACACCGGGACAGGCGCTGTACCGGGCACCCATGTGGCACAAGGACACTGGGAAGGGCACAGTACGGGGCAGTGCCGCCGCGGGGCACCCCATGGCCCCTGCCCGGTGACACCCCTGGGCAGGGGACACCGCGGGGCACCCCATGGCCCCCTGCCCGGTGACACCCCTGGGCAGGGGACACCGCGGGGCAGCTGGGTCCCACCTTGAGGTCCCGATGGACGATGTTTTCTGGTGGCAGTAGTGCACAGCCCGAGACGATCTGGGGACGGGGCAAGCGTCGGCAGGCGTCACCGGTGGCCCGCTGTCCCCGCTGCCCACCGGTGTGTGTCCCCACAGTGGCCCCCCTCAGCCTCTCGTCCCACCCCGATCGATGCCGCAGCCAGTGGCCCCGGGGGGGGGGGGATCGATCCTGCCCACGTGTGGCCGCCACGTGCCAGCCCTCCCCCACGGCCACCCCCCCCTGCCCGCCGCAAAGTCCCCAGCCCCACGCCACCACGGTGCCACGGTCCCCCCGCCCTGCGCCAGCCCCCGCCACGTCCCCAGCCCCACGCCATGCCCCCCACGATGTCCCCGGCCCCACGCCACCACGGCACCGTGTCCCCCAACCCCACGCCAGCCCCCTACGATGTCCCCAGCCCCACGCCAGCCCCCCCACACTGTCCCCAACCCCCCGCCGTGTCCTGGTGCCCCCCACCTGTCTGAACTTGGCCCGCGCCTCCTTCTCCTTCATCCTCCCGTGGGACACGAGGTAGTCGAACACTTCGCCTGCAGGAACACCCATGGGTGCCAGTGCCCCCCACCCCAGGCACGGCACACACCCACCCCCCCCCCCCAGTCCAAGCCCCCCCCAGAAGGTGGGCGCCAAGCCCCCCCCCAGAAGGTGGGCGCCATGCCCCCCCACTAGACCCCTGGGTGCACCCCCTAACCCCAGCCCAGCACCCTGGGGTGCACCCAGGTGGGGCACGGCCCCCGGGGGGGTGGTGGGGGTGTGCAGCACCCACGAGGGGGGGGTCAGGGTGTCCGGGGAGGGGGTGTCTCACCGGCGCTGGCGTACTCCATCACCAGGTACAGCGTCTTCTCCGTCTCAATGACCTCAAACAGTTTCACTGCGGGGGGGGGGGGGGGGGAAGGGGTCAGCACAGGCACCCACGGGTGCCCCCCTACGCCCCACGGGTGCCCCCCCTGTCCCCAGCGGGGGGGGGGGGGGGGGGGGGGGGCCGCTCACCGATGTTGGGATGGTTCAGCCCCTTCATGATGCGAACTTCCCGGAAGAGCTGCGGGGGGGGCAAAGGTGTTAGTGGGGGGGGGGGGGGGGGCCAGGACCCCCCCACTCACCATGCCCAGGGGGGTGCCCCCCACCCCGTGCACCCCTCCAGGTGCCCCCCACCTTCTGGAGGCTGGTGGGGTTCAGCTGCGTCTTGTCGATGATTTTTATGGCCACCTGGGAAGGAACCAGGGGGTGAGGGGGGGGACACGGGGGGGACAGCGCTGCCGGTTACCCCCAGACCCCCCCACCGCGGGGCACCCGTCTCCCCCCAGCATCGCAGTTCTCCTCCCAGTTGCCCCCCCCCAGGGGTGCCCAGCTCCCCCCATAACCCCCCTGGGGTCACGCACCTACCCCAGGATCCCCATTTCTCCCCCAGTCGCCCCCCAGCTCCCCCCCAGGCCCCCCACCTTCCCCCTGGGGCCCCTCAGCTCCTTCCAATTGCCCCCCCAGCCCCCCCCCCCAACTCACCCCAGGCCCCCCATCTCCTTCCAATTGCCCCCCAGGCCCCCCCAGCTCCCCTCAGCTCCCCCCAGGCCCCCACCTTCCCCCTGGCGCCCCTCAGCTCCTTCCAATTGCCCCCCAGCCCCCCCCCCAACTTACCCCAGGCCCCCCCCATCTCCTTCCAATTGCCCCCCAGGCCCCCCCAGCTCCCCTCAGCTCCCCCCCAGGCCCCCCACCTTCCCCCTGGCGCCCCTCAGCTCCTTCCAATTGCCCCCCAGGACCCCCCCAACTCACCCCAGGCCCCCCCATCTCCTTCCGATTGCCTCCCAGGACCCCCCAGCTCCCTCCAGTCGCCCTCTGGGACCCCTGTTTCTCCCCCCAGCTACCCCACACCTCCCTCCCGTCACCCCCAGGGACCCCCCAGGACCCCCCCCCCCCCCCACCTCGCGGCCGGTGAGGATGTGCCGGGCCAGCTTGACCTTGGCGAAGTTGCCCTTGCCGATGGTGCGCAGCAGGCGGTAGTTGCCGATGTGGGGCTGCTCCTCGGGGCAGGAGGCGATGGAGTTGCGGCAGCGGGCGCCCAGCGAGCGGCTGGACCAGGCCGAGCCCTTCTCCGAGCGGCTGCCCCCCAGGCCCGCGAGCTGGGGAAGGGGGGGGGGGAAGGGAGGACGACACAACACGCGTCTGAGACCCCCCCCTCAGGTCATCGCACAGGTGCCTGATGCTGCTGAGACCCCCCCAGCTCATCACACGGGTGCCTGATGCTGCTGAGACCCCCCCAGCTCATCACACGGGTGCCTGATGCTGCTGAGACCCCCCCCAGCTCATCACAGGGGTGCCTGATGCTGCTGAGACCCCCCCCAGCTCATCACACGGGTGCCCGGTGCTGCTGAGACCCCCCAGCTCATCACACGGGTGCCCGATGCTGCTGAGACCCCCCCCAGCTCATCACAGGGGTGCCCGATGCTGCTGAGACCCCCCCAGCTCATCACACGGGTGCCCGGTGCTGCCGAGACCCCCCCCAGCTCATCACAGGAGCGGCTGGTATCGCTGAGACCCCCCCCAGCTCCTCACACAGGTGCCCGATGCTGCTGAGACCCCCCAGCTCATCACACGGGTGCCCAGTGCTGCTGAGACCCCCCCAGCTCATCACACGGGTGCCTGATGCTGCTGAGACCCCCCCCCAGCTCATCACACGGGTGCCTGATGCTGCTGAGACCCCCCCCAGCTCATCACAGGGGTGCCTGATGCTGCCGAGACCCCCCCAGCTCATCACAGGAGCAGCTGGTATCGCTGCGACCCCCCCCCAGCTCATCACACGGGTGCCTGATGCTGCTGAGACCCCCCCCAGCTCATCACAGGGGTGCCTGATGCTGCTGAGACCCCCCCAGCTCATCACAGGGGTGCCTGATGCTGCTGAGACCCCCCCCAGCTCATCACACGGGTGCCTGATGCTGCTGAGACCCCCCCAGCTCATCACACGGGTGCCTGATGCTGCTGAGACCCCCCAGCTCATCACACGGGTGCCCGATGCTGCTGAGACCCCCCCCAGCTCATCACAGGGGTGCCTGATGCTGCTGAGACCCCCCCAGCTCATCACACGGGTGCCTGATGCTGCTGAGACCCCCCCAGCTCATCACACGGGTGCCTGATGCTGCTGAGACCCCCCCCCAGCTCATCACACGGGTGCCTGATGCTGCTGAGACCCCCCCCAGCTCATCACAGGGGTGCCTGATGCTGCTGAGACCCCCCCCCAGCTCATCACAGGGGTGCCCGATGCTGCCGAGACCCCCCCAGCTCATCGCGCGGGGGGCGGTGTCGATGAGATCCCCCCCCCCCCCAGCTCCCAAAGGCCCCCGGGGGGGGGACGCTGCCCCAGCTGGCGGGGCGGGGACGGATCCGGCTGACCGGCTCTGGGCCGCGTCCCGGCCTCGCCGCGGCTGCCCGGACGCCTGGGTCCCCTCGACGGCGACCGGGGCGGTGGGGGGGGGCTCGGCTGGTCCCGGTGTGTGCCCCCCTTCCCGGCCGTGGGGTCACCGGGGTCCCCCCCAGTCACACCAGTACCCCCCCTTCCCCCCCCCGTTCCCGCTTACTGACGGCCCCAGCACCTGCCCAGCGCCCCCCCGGTACAACCCGCCCCCCCCCCCCCTCGGTGCTCCCCCCAGCAACCAGCCGAGCCTCCCGGTGCCTCTCCGGTACGAACCCGGCCCCGCCCCCGGTACACCTCGCCTCCCCCCCCCCCCGGCTCACTGTGTCCGCGTTCCGCTCGTTCCCCGCCGCCAGGGCGGAGCGCGAAGACATCGTGACCCGCGGGGCCGGGGCTCGGGGCCGGGGCTCGGGGCCGGGGGGGGGGGGGGGGGGGGGCGGGGAGGCTCGGGGCCGGCGGGGCTCGGGCAGGCCCGGGCCGGGCCGGGCGCACCGGGCGCGGCCGCTACCAGCGGCTCATGGCCGGGCCCGGGGCGCACGAAGGCGGAGCCGGGGCCGGGCCGGGCCGGGCCCGGGCGGGGGGAGCCCTAGGGGCGGGCGGCGGCGGGGGCGGCCATGGGCCGGGCCGGGCCGGAACCGGAACCGGAAGCAGTACCGGAGGGGGGGGGGGGGGGGGCGGGTTGGGCGGGGCTTCGCGGCGATGGTGGCCGCGCCCCTTAAAGGCGCCGCGCAGCTGCCGGAGGGGAGGGGTGGGGTGCGGCGGGCGGGGGGGGGGGGGGTGTGTGATCGGGGGGTACGGGGCTTATTTGGGGGCGCGGGGGGCACTCAGGGCGGGGGGATCAGGGGGTGCAAGGGGCATGGGGGCATTTGGGGGGGGCAGGGTCATTTAGGGGCGCGGGGCGTCTTGGGGGGCAGGGGGTATTTGGGGTACCGGCCGTTCGGGCGCACGCGGGTGCCCGGGGGTGCGGAACCGGGCCCGTGAGACCGACCCCCGGCTGGGGACCCGCAGGGACACGCGTGGGGCGCGGCGGGGGCACGGGGAGGGCACGGCCCCGCCCTTTGCCTTTAAGAGGAGCGTCGGGGCGGGGCTGGTCCCGCCCCCCCCTCCGGCGCGATGGCCAATCACGAGCCGCCGGGCGCGGGCCGCTGCTCCTTCCCATTGGCTGCGCCGAGGCATGGAGACAGCCCGGCCGGCCCCCAGGCGGGGGCGGGGCCCGCGCCAGCGCGCCTTTCCGATTGGCTGCTGTGCTGGCCAATCGGCGGCGGCGGAGGGGGGGCGTTAACCCCTGAGTGCCCGGCGTGTCGCGTGCAGGGCTCGACGTCACGTGGGCTGGCGGGGACACGGGGGACGCGGACACGCGTGGGCGCGGGGGGGGGGGGGAGGGGGCAGAGCGTCACGTGGTGCCAGGCCCGGCGCTGGGCCGGGGTCCCCGTGCGCCACCCGGGGCCGGGGGGTGGCACCGGGTCTCGCTGGTTCCCCTGGGTCACTGGGTCCCGTCCCCGTGACACGTGGGGTCCCGTCCCCGTGACACGTGGGGTCCCCATGTCACTGGGTCCTGTCCCCATGACACGTGGGGTCCTGTCCCTGTGACACGTGGGGTGCCCTGTGTCACTGGGTCCTGTCCCCATGTCCCCCTGTGCCATTGGGGTCCTGTCCCCGTGACACGTGGGGTCCCCTGTGCCATCGGGGTCCTGTCCCCGTGACACGTGGGTCCTGTCCCCGTGACACGTGGAGTCCTGTCCCCATGACACGTGGGGTCCCCTGTGCCATTGGGGTCCTGTCCCTGTGACACGTGGGGTCCCCTGTGCCATCGGGGTCCTGTCCCCATGCCCCCCATGTCCCCCTGTGCCATTGGGGTCCTGTCCCCGTGACACGTGGGGTCCCCCTGTGCCATCGGGGTCCTGTCCCCATGCCCCCCATGTCCCCCTGTGCCATTGGGGTCCTGTCCCCATGACACGTGGGGTCCCCTGTGTCACTAGGTTCCATCCCCATGCCCCCCGTGTCCCCCTGTCACTGGGTCCTGTCCCCATGACACGTGGGTCCTGTCCCCGTGACACGTGGGGTCCCTGTGTCACTGGGTCCCGTCCCCGTAACACGTGGGGTCCTGTCCCCATGACATGTGGGGTCCCCTGTGCCGTTGGGGTCCTGTCCCCATGCCCCCCATGTCCCCCTGTGCCATCAGGGTCCTGTCCCCGTGACATGTGGGGTCCTGTCCCCGTGACACGTGGGTCCCCTGTGTCACTGTGTCCTGTCCCCATAACACATGGGGTCCTGTCCCCGTGACACGTGGGGTCCCTGTGTCACTGTGTCCTGTCCCCATGCCCCCCGTGTCCCCCTGTGCCATTGGGGTCCTGTCCCCATGACACGTGGGGTCCTGTCCCCGTGACATGTGGGGTCCTGTCCCTGTGACACGTGGGGTCCCCTGTGTCACTGGGTCCCGTCCCCATGCTCCCCGTGTCCCCCTGTGTCACTGGGTCCTGTCCCCATGACACATGGGGTCCTGTCCCCATGACACGTGGGTCCTGTCCCCGTGACACGTGGGGTCCCCTGTGTCACTGGGTCCCGTCCCCGTAACACGTGGGGTCCTGTCCCCATGACATGTGGGGTCCCCTGTGCTGTTGGGGTCCTGTCCCCATGCCCCCCATGTCCCCCTGTGCCATCAGGGTCCTGTCCCCGTGACATGTGGGGTCCTGTCCCCGTGACATGTGGGTCCCCTGTGTCACTGTGTCCTGTCCCCATGCCCCCCGTGTCCCCCTGTGCCATTGGAGTCCTGTCCCCGTGACACGTGGGGTCCCCTGTGTCACTGGGTCCCATCCCCATGCCCCCATGTCCCCCTGTGCCATCGGAGTCCTGTCCTGTGACACGTGGTGTCCCCTGTGACATCGGGGTCCTGTCCCCATGCCCCCCGTGTCCCCTGTGCCATCGGGGTCCTGTCCCCATGCCATGTCAGCGTCCCCCTTTGCCGCGCTGGGGTCCTGTCCTTGTGCCATTGGGGTCCCCCCTGTGCCACGCGGGGTCCCGTCCCCCTGCCATGCTGGTGTCCCCCTTTGCCATCAGGGTCCTGCCCTGTTCCCGTGCCACGTGGGTTCCCCTGTGCCGTGCAGGGTCCCGTCCCCCGTGCCGTGCTGGTGTCCCTGTGCCACGTGGTGGTCCCGTCCCTGTGCCGCGCGGGGTCCCCCTGTGCCATCAGGGTCCTGCCCTGTGCCATGTCACTGTCCCCCTGTGCCATCGGGATTCTGTCCCTGTACCACGTGGGGCTTCCCGGGCCACGCGGGTCCCATTTCTGCCCCGTGCAGGGTCCCACCCCTCTGCCACGCCCGTGTCCCCCGTGCCGTCGAGTCCTTGTCCTCGTGCCGTGGCCGGGGTCCCCCTGCGCCTTGTGGTGCCTCCTGTGCCAAGGGGTCTTGTCCTGTCCCGTGCCCAAGCCCCCCGTGCCACCGGGGTCCCATCCCCGTGCCATCGGGTCCCCCTCTGCCACCGGTGCCCCCTCCCCGTGCCACGCAGGGGGTGACGGCCGTGCAAGGTGGGGTCCCGCCTAGTCCCCCCCCCTTGTCCCCCCCTCGTCCCGGTGACCCAGCGGAACCGGGGCTGACCCTGCCCCGGCGTGGAGGCCGCACCGGGGAGGCGCTTCCTCAGGAAACCCCCCGGCCGCTGCCCGCCTGGCGCGGCCACCACCGCCACAGCGCCCGGTGTCACCGCCGCGGCGCCGCCCGCGTCCACTGCCGGGGGTACGTGTGCCACGAGGGCCCTGCCCGCCTGCGGGTGCCCGCCGGGCTGGGGGTGCCCGCCGGGGCGTGGGCACGCTCCTGGGGGGTGCGCGGAGGGGGGTGGGCGCGCTGGCGGGGGCATGGGTGCGCACAGGGGTGGGCGTGCGGTGGTTTGCAACGCTCGCGGGGTGTGCGTGGAGCTGCGCGCGCTCGGGGGGTGCGCACCAAGGGGTTTGCATGCCCGTGGGGGGGGGGGGGGGGTGTGGGTGCTCACGGGGGGGGGGGGGGGGTGCACGGAGGGGTGTGCATGCTCGCAGGGTGTCGGTGCTCACCGGGGTGCGCACGAAGGGTCGTGCAAGCTCGCGGGCGGTGCACGGGGTGGGGTTTGCACCCTCGTGGGGGTGCGGGTGCTCGTGGGGGGGTGCACAGGGTGATTTGCACGCTCGCGGGGTTCGCACCTTGGGTGCCCGGTGCAGACGCCCGGTGCCAACCCAGCCGCCGGCTGAAGATCCAGGTGCCACCCTGGGTGCCGGGTGGGGATCAGGGTGCCACCCCGGCTCCCGGCTGCCCTTTGGGTGCCAGCCCGGGTGCCCGGTGCCGCCCCGCAGGCCATGCCGCTGCTGAAGAAAACACCCAAGGAGGAGGAGGAGGATGGCGACCCCTTCGCCGCCAACCCCGAGAGCCGCTACCGCCGTCGGGCCACCCTGGAGCGCCTGGTGGGTCTGGCACCCTTCGGCCGTGCCCGCCGCCCCCCCCCAAAGACGGGGACGGGGACAGTGGCCGGGCGCGGCGGCGGTCGGAGGATTTCGGGCTGTTGCGGCGGCTGCCGGGCGGCGCAAGGCCAGCGTGGAGGCGCTGGCGGAGAGGCCGGTCCCCAAGCGCAGCTCGCTGCTGCGTCTGGCCTTGGGGACACGGGGACGGCGGGGTCCGCGGGCGAGCGCCCGCCAACGGTGGAGAGCGAGGGGGCGTCCGATGGGGACCAGGACGGCGGGGGACAGCGGCAGGAGGGGCGCGGGAAGGCCAGGGAGCCGCTCTCGGGTGAGAGGGGACAGGGGGCACGGGGATGGGGCGGGGGGGACATGGGACCTGGGGACACGGGGACGTGGGACATGTGCGTATGGGGACATGAGACATGGGCATGGGGACGTGGGACGTGAGGATGGGGACATGGGACGTGTGGGCATGGGGACATGGGGACATGGGGACGGGGACGTGGGACGTGTGGGCATGGGGGGATGAGGATGGGGACAAGGGACGGGGACATGGGGACACAAGAGGACACGGGGGACCATGGAACGTAGGGCGTGGGCATGGGCCATAGGACAGAGGAGGACATGGGACATGGAGGGACACTGGCATAGGCATTGTGGGACATGGGACCACGGGGGGCATGGGGCGTGGGACATCGTGAGATGGGGACGTGGGCCAGGGGCCATGGGTGGCCCCGGGTGCCATCAGAGCACCCATGGGCGCCCCCCCCTGCCCCCAGTGCTGGAGATCCTGGAGCTGATCCAGCGGCGGGAGCTGGTGGCAGCCGACGAGCAGATCATCGCGCTGGAGGCGGAGTGCGTGGCCTTGTCCCCGTCCCCGTCCCCCGTCCCCACGGCCGGGCGGCAGGCACGGGACGTGGCGCTGCTCTACGAGGCGCTGCTGGCGCAGCTCTGGGCGGTGGTGGGCGAAGCGGTGCCCGCCGGGCGCCCCTACCCCCCTTGCGCTCGGTGATCCGGGTGCTGGAGCAGGAGGAGGCGGCCGATCGCCGGCACCCGCCGGGCACCCCAGGGCGCCCGCGCTCCCTCCGGCGCCGCTGGCAGGAGGCAGTGGGACGGGCGGCGGGTGAGAGGTTGGCGCAGGTGGCACCCCCCGCCGGGTTGGGTGCCCGTCTGGCAGCGCTGGCAGCCCGGCTGGTGGGCGATCTGGGGGCCGTGCGGTGCCACGTGGCGCCCGCTTACCCCTCCGAGTACGGCGCCTTCGGTGTCTATGCCCGTGGGTACCACCGGGCGCTGGCGCAGCAGCTGGGCGCGCTGGCACAGAGACCCCTTGCCGTGCCCGACCTCTACCTGCTGCTCGACTGGCACAGCAACACCTACCCCAGGTGAGACCCCCCCCCCCCCCCCCCCCGGCACCCGCTGTCACCCACGGGACCCCACGGCATCCGTGCCCTTGGCACGCCGGGCGCCCCGTGCCGCCCCGTGCCACCCAGTGCCACCCCCTGGCACACTGGGCACGCCTAGGGCTGTCCCCTGGGCGGTGGTGGGTGCTGGGCACCCCAGTGCCACCCTGGGCGGGCACTGTGAGGTCCCTGTGCCTGCAGGGAGGTGCTGGGGCACCCTGAGGTGGGGGCCCTGCTGCAGGCGCAGGCGCTGGGGCCCCTCCTGCCCCCGGAGACCCAGCGCAGCCTCGAGAGCTCCTGCATTGCCGCCGTCAAGGTACGGGCGCCGCGGCAGGCACGGGGACGGGCGAGGGATGGGGACTGGGATGGAAGCATGATGGGCACCAGGGTGGCACTGGGACTGGCACTGGTGTGGGCACCAGGACAGGCACATGCTGGGCACCGTGGTGGCACTGGGGTGGGCGCACAGTGGGCACCGTGGTGGCACTGGGATGGGCACCGTGGTGGCACTGGGGTGGGCGCACAGTGGGCACCGTGGTGGCACTGGGATGGGCACCGTGGTGGCACTGGGGTGGGCGCACAGTGGGCACTGTGGTGGCACTGGGGTGGGTGCACAGTGGGCACTGTGGTGGCACTGGGATGGGCACCGTGGTGGCACTGGGGTGGGCGCACAGTGGGCACTGTGGTGGCACTGGGATGGGCACCGTGGTGGCACTGGGGTGGGCGCACAGTGGGCACTGTGGTGGCACTGGGGTGGGTGCACAGTGGGCACTGTGGTGGCACTGGGATGGGCACCGTGGTGGCACTGGGGTGGGCGCACAGTGGGCACTGTGGTGGCACTGGGATGGGCACCGTGGTGGCACTGGGGTGGGCGCACAGTGGGCACTGTGGTGGCACTGGGATGGGCACCGTGGTGGCACTGGGGTGGGCGCACAGTGGGCACCGTGGTGGCACTGGGATGGGCACCGTGGTGGCAATGGGTTGGGCGCACAGTGGGCACTGTGGTGGCACTGGGATGGGCACCGTGGTGGCACTGGGATGGGCGCACAGTGGGCACCGTGGTGGCACTGGGACGGGCACCGGGATGAGCACGTGATGGGCACAAGGGTGGCCCTGGGATGGGCACCAGGACGGGCACGGGGACCGGCACAGGGCTGGGGGCTGGCAGGGGACCCTGCGCCCTGCCGTCCCCACGCCTGCTGTCCCCATGCCCGCCGTGCCCGGTGCCAGGCAAAGGTGGAGGTGGCGGTGGCACAGGAGCTGCAGCTCAGCGAGGACACCTGGGCAGAGGAGGCCTCCAGCCAGGAGCTGCAGGAGGGACTGGCCACCCGCGTCACCGGGGTACGGGCACGGCACCCACCGGGCACCTGCACCCAAGGGCCCCCCCGCTCCGTCCCCGGGCCCATCCCCTGGGGACCCAGGGCTCTGGAGGGTGACCCACAGCCCCGTAGGTGTGCTGGGGTGGCTGGGCACCCCATAGGGACACCAGGGTACCCGGGTACCCCATAGGGACACCAAGGTGCCTGGGTACCCCATAGGGGTGCTGGGGTGGCTGGGCACCCCATAGGGACACCAGGGTGCCCGGGTACCCCATAGGGACACCGGGGTGCCTGGGTACCCCATAGGGGTGCTGGGGTGGCTGGGCACCCCATAGGGACACCAGGGTGCCCGGGTACCCCATAGGGACACCAAGGTGCCTGGGTACCCCATAGGGGTGCTGGGGTGGCTGGGCACCCCATAGGGACACCAGGGTGCCCGGGTACCCCATAGGGACACCAAGGTGCCTGGGTACCCCATAGGGGTGCTGGGGTGGCTGGGCACCCCATAGGGACACCAGGGTGCCCGGGTACCCCATAGGGACACCGGGGTGCCTGGGTACCCCATAGGGGTGCTGGGGTGGCTGGGCACCCCATAGGGACACCAGGGTGCCCGGGCACCCCATAGGGACACGGGGGTGCCTGGATACCCCATGGGGATGCCGGGATGCCAAGGCGCCCCAAGGGGATGGTGGGATGGCTGGTACCCCAGGGGATGCCAGGGTGGTGGCCGTGTCCTCAGGGGACAGTGGGCTGGTGGCCGTGCCCCCACCCCCAGCGGTGCCTGTGCCCACAGCTGCTGCGGGCGCACGTGGACCGAGCCCCCCAGATCACCCCTGAGTTTGGCATGGAGATGGCACACAGCCTGCTGGGCGTGCTGGTGACCTTCCTGCACAGGTGGACATGGGGACACTGGGGGATATGGGGACATGAGGGCACAGGGACATGGGGGCTGGGCATGGGGACGTGGGGGGACAGGGGCTGGGCATGGGGGCGTGGGCACCATAGGGGGACAGGAGCCACAGGGCGCAGGACAGAGCTGGGATGGCCGTGGGGGGCACGGGGGGACTGTGGTACCTGGATGCCAGGTCCCCTGGGTGCTGGGGTCCCCTGGGTGTCGGATCCTGAGGGTGCCAGCACAGGTGACCCATGTGGATGCCCTCAGTTTCCAGCGGAAGGTGGAGCGGTTCCTGGAGGCCCCCGGCGAAGCCACCCCACCTGACGGTGCCACCGGACGGGCCATCGCCCTGGTCAACTGCTGCCCCCCCTTCAGGTAGAGGGCACCCCGAGCACACCCCCTCCCCGGGTCCTTGGGGTGCTCGGGGCGCTCAGGGTCCCCGGCAGCACCCACTGACCTCCTCGTGGCAGGACCTTCGTCGAGCGCCTGGCGCAGTTTGGGCACCCGGAGAGCGAGGAGCCCCGGCGCCAGGCCCATGCTGCCCTGGACAAGGTGACCCGGCTCTGCAACCACGTCCTCACCCAGCGCCTCTTCGAGGACCTCAAGGTGCCCACGCGGCGCAGGACAGCTTGGGGAGGGGACGGCCAGCGAGGTGCACCAGGGTGCTGGGCAGGGTGCCCATCGGGTGGGTGCTGAGCCAGGCGATGCCCGTGGGTGCAATGGTCACGGTGCCCGTTCGTTGGGCGTTGAGCCAGGGTGATGCTCACGGGTGCAATGCTCATGGTGCCCATCGGGTGGGTGCTGAGCCGGGCGCCGCCCGTGGGTGCAATGCTCCGTGTGGCCTCCCACCCCCCGGCCGCCACCCGGGGGTGCCACCCGGGGGTGCCAAGACAGCTGCCGACCCCAGCTGCTCCCCCCCCAGCCCTACTTCAACAAGCTGATGAAGCGCAAGTGGCTGACGAGCTCCGACGCCTTCGACACCATCGTGATGCACATCACCAGCTTCACCCAGAAGCTGCGCCCGCTGCGCCCCGAGCCCTACCAGGTGGGTGCCGGGTTTGACGCCGCGGGGTGACCGCCATCACTAGCGGCTTCTGCTGACCCTTGTGCCACAGGTGCTGGTGAGCGAGGTGCACCGGCGGGTGCTTATCGAGTACGTGCGGCCGCTGCTGCAGGTGCGCTTGGTCTGCACCTCGGCCAAGATGCGCGCCCGGGTGGCCGCCCGCCTCGGGGACGAAGCCCGCCAGCTCCGCGAGCTCTTCAGCCGCTTGGTGAGACCCCGTCCTCTCCCCGGCACCTTTGGGTGCTCCTCGGGTGGGGGCGACGGCGCTGAGGTCCCCTGCGCCGGCAGGATTCGACCTCGCCCTGGCTGGATTCGGTGGTGCCGCGGTTGAGGGAGCTGCTGGTGCTGGAGGACACGGCGGCACTGCAGATGGAGGTGGGCGTCCTGGTGAGGGACTTCCCCGACGTCCGGTGAGTGCTGGCACCTGGCAGTGGCCCCAGGGGGGCGGCGGCGGGGTGGCATGGCCAGGCGGGACACCATGGCCCCACAGGGACAGGAGTGGGGTGGCACATGTCCCCATAGCCACTGCAGCAGGGTGGCATGGCCAGGCGAGATGCCACCTCCCCACAGGGACAGGGGCAGGACACGGTGTCCCCACGGGGACCAAAGCGGGGTGACAGGACGCCGCGTCCGTCCTTCCTGGCAGCCCCCGCCCCGCTGCCGGTCCCTCCTGGCCGCCCGCCGGGAAGCGGCCGCGGCCCCGGGCCAAGTCCCCTCCCCGTCCCCGAGTCCCCCGGGGGGCCAGTGGCACGCGCAGGCCCGGCAGGATGCCGCCACTTCGGGGGCTTTAAATAGAACCACTCCTGGCTGCAACCGGTACCGGTTAAACCCGGGACCAGGATTCGCCCCAAAGCTGGGTGTAACGCTGCACCCCCCCCAAGCTGGGTGCATGCCTCTCCCCAGACACGGGTGCATTGCTACACCCCAAATCTGGGTCCCTGCCTCTCCCCAAGTCTACGTGCATCACCGCACCCCAGGGCTGGGTGCAATGCTGCACCCCAAAGGTGGGTGCATGCCTTGCCCCGAGCTGGGTGCAACCCCGAATCTGGGCGCGTGCCTCTCCCAGGGGACCGGGGTGCCCGGCAGCGGGCGTCCCTGTCCCCCTGAGCGTCCCCGTCCCGCAGGCGGAAGCACGTGGCGGCGGTGCTGGACGTGCGGGGGCTGCGGGGCCAGGCGGCGCGGCAGGAGATCCTGGGGGTGGTGCAGGACCTGGAGCAGAGCGAGGCTGAGCCGGGGCTGCCGCGCCAACGCGCCTTCTTCTCCGAGCTGGCCGTGACCCGCGAGGTGCGATGCCTGCCCTTCCACCTGCCGCGCCTGGTGCGCCTCTCCCGCCTCCGCCTGCGCCGCCCGCACCCCCAGCGCCCCGGCCAGGCGCGGCTCTGAGCGCCCGCGCCCGCAGGTGGGTGCAGCGAGGCGCCCCGGAGCTGAGCGCGTGCCTCCCCCGGAGATGGGTGCATCGCTGCACCCTAGAGCTGGGTGCAACGCTGCACCCCAAATCTGGCGGCTCGCCTCCCCGAGAGCAGGGTGCAATGCTGCGCCCCAAAGCTGGGTGCAATGCTGCGCCCTGCATCTAGGTGCTTGCCTCCCCCAGGGCTGGGTGCATCACTGCACCCCAAAGCTGGGTGCATCGCTGCGCCCTAGGCCTGGGTGCCATGCTGCACTCCAAATCCAGGTGCACGCCTCCCCCAGAGCAGGGTGCATCGCCCCGGCCGTGCTCGGAGCCCCCCAGGCCCCCGGGGGGGGGGGGGCCGCGCTGCCCCAGCTCGGAGCCCCCCGGGACTGTGTATAAATGGTGTCAATGCTGTAAATTAACGCCGGAGCCAGCCCTCGTCCCTTGCTCTCGCTCCGGGTCTGCGTGCGTGGGGACAGGGGCCACCGGGCCACCTCGCGCGCGGGGGCTGGGGGGGCGCAGGGCTGTCCCCGTGTGGGAGCTGGTTCCTCGTGCGAGGCCGTGCGAGGCCCCGTCCCGCAGTGGCTGCTCCGGGGAGGGGAGGAAGGAAAGGGCCGCCGGTGCCTCGCCGGGAAGCCACCGCGGGGGGGGAGGACAGGGGGACACGACGGCGCTTCCCGACATGTGGGGGACACCCGTCCGGACCCCTACAGGTGGCAGGGTGTTGGGGACAGCATGGCTCGGCCAAGGGCAGGATCGGGCCCTGGGGGGGGGGGGGGGGTTGGGGGTGAAGCTATCCTGGCCGCGCTCCATCCCGCCCCACCCCGCCTCGGCGCCCGGATCCAGCGCCTCGTGGGACACCCTGTCCCCCCCCCACGCTGGTAAATGGGGGGGGGGGACACACAGGATACGGCCACCCCCATGTCCCTCCTGCCACCCGCCACCCCCAGAGCATCGTCACCCACTGCTGCCACGAGCTCATCGGGTCTCAGCACATCCTGGGGGGGCCATGGATGAGGCCACCGTGTGCCCCCCCCCCATGTCAAAAATAGGCGAGTGCCGGATCCGGCCAGGAAGGAGCGAGGGCTAAAAATAAGTGGCCCCGGCGCGGCCGCGGCGGGAGCGGGGCCAGGGTCATCGTCCCCCGTGCCGTGGGAAGGGGACGGCGGCGGCAGGGGCGGAAGCGGCAGCGTCAGGCGGGGGCGGCGGGAAGGGACGGGGAGACCTGGGGGGGGGGGGGACGGACAGGGGTGGCCCCTGCGCAGGCACGGGGCATGTGATGGCATGGGGGGGGGGGGGGGGTTGGCACAGGGATGGGACCGTGGCGACAGGGATGTCACCGTGCCCAGGCACATGGGGACAGGGATGGGACCATGCCCAGACACGTGGGAAGAAGGTTGTCACCATGTCTGGATGCATGGGGACAAGGATGGGACTATGCGGGGACACACGGGGACAGGGATGAGACCATGTCTGGACACACGGGGACAGGGATGTCACCATGCCCAGATAAATGGGGACAAGGATGTCACCGTGCACAGGCAAGGGGACCGTGCAGGGACACATGGGGACAGAGATGGGACCACACAGGGACACACGGGGATGGGTCTCACCTTGTAGAAAACACGTGGGGACAGGGATGTCACCGTGCAGGGACACAGGGGGACGCGGACCCGCGTTGTCCCCACGGTCCCCGAGTGCATCCCCGGGTGGGGGGGATGACGACACCCACCCCAGGGTGTGCCCAGTGCATCCTGGCGTGTCCCGGCGTGTCCCGTGTGCCAGCCCCGGTGTGAATCACCGGGCGCCTGACGTCAAGGCCTCGGGGGAAGGAAGGAAACACCCCCCCCACCCCCACCCCCACCCCCCGACAGCAGGGCCGGGGGGGCCAGGGGGACCCCCCCCAACCCGGCATGGCCAACACGGCCCCCCCATGGCACCCAGCTGGGCAGGGGACTCCCAGACTGGGCAAGGACTCCCTTAGACCGGGCAAGGACACCCCGAACGGGGCAGAGACCCCCCCAAACTGGGAAAAGACCCCCCCCCCCAGACTGGGCAGGGACCCCCCCAAACTGGGCAAGGACACCCCCAACTTGGGCATAGACCCCCTCCCAGCTGGGTAATATGCCCCCCAAAGTGGGGAAGGACCCCCCAGACTGGGCAAGGACCCCCCCAAACTGGGCAAGGACCCCCCCCGCCATCCCGCCCCCCCCCCCCCGTCACTTGGCGCTGGCTCCCCCTGGCGGCCACCTGCGGGGCTGCAGGCGCCGGGGCGTGGCTTGAGCTGTGGGGGCGTGGCTTGGGAAGGCGTGGTCCTTTTATAACCGCGGGGAAGGCCCGCCCATCTTTACAGTTGATTGGCAGGCGGGTGGGCCAAGGGGGAGACACCCCCCACAGGCTCCGCGTCCCCAAGGGGCTCCGACCCAGGGGCTCCGTGTCCCCCCGAAGCTCCCCGACCCACAGGCTCCGCGTCCCCAAGGGGCTCCGTGTCCCCCCAAAGCTCCCCGACCCACAGGCTCCGTGTCCCCCCGAAGCTCCCCGACCCACAGGCTCTGACCCAGGGGCTCCGTGTCCCCCCAAAGCTCCCCGACCCACAGGCTCCGTGTCCCCCCGAAGCTCCCCGACCCACAGGCTCTGACCCAGGGGCTCCGTGTCCCCCCGAAGCTACCCGACCCACAGGCTCCGCGTCCCCAAGGGGCTCCGACCCAGGGGCTCCATGTCCCCCCAAAGCTCCCCGACCCACAGGCTCTGACCCAGGGGCTCCGTGTCCCCCCAAAGCTCCCCGACCCACAGGCTCCATGTCACCAAGCGTCTCTGACCCAGGGGCTCTGTGTCCCCCCTGAAGCTCCCCAACCCACAGACTCCACGTCCCTAAGGGGCTCCAAGTCCCCCCGAAACTCTCCGACCCACAGGCTCCGCGTCTCCAAGGGGCTCTGACCGAGGGGATCCGTGTCCCCACGAAGCTCCCCGACCTGCAGGCTCCACATCCCCAAGGGGCTCCGACCCAGGGGCTCCGTGTCCCCCCAAAGCTCCCCGACCCAGGGGCTCCGTGTCCCCCTGAAGCTCCCCGACCCACAGGCTCCATGTCACCAAGGGGCTCTGACCCAGGGGCTCCGTGTCCCCCCTGAAGCTCCCCAACCCGCAGGCTCCACGTCCCTAAGGGGCTCCGAGTCCCCCCGAAACTCTCCGACCCACAGGCTCCGCATCCCCAAGGGGCTCCGTGTCCCCCCAAAGCTCCCCAACCCACAGGCTCTGACCCAGGGGCTCCGTGTCCCCCCAAAGCTCCCCAACCCACAGGCTCTGACCCAGGGGCTCCGTGTCCCCCCAAAGCTCCCCGACCCACAGGCTCCGTGTCCCCAAGGGGCTCCAACCCAGGGGCTCCGTGTCCCCCCGAAGCTCCCCGACCCACAGGCTCCACATCCCCAAGGGGCTCCGTGTCCCCCCAAAGCTCCCTGACCCACAGGCTCTGCGTCCCCAAGGGGCTCCGTGTCCCCCCAGAGCTCCCCGACCCACAGGCTCCGTGTCCCCAAGGGGCTCCAACCCAGGGGCTCCGTGTCCCCCCGAAGCTCCCCGACGACCCACAGGCTCCACGTCCCCAAGGGGCTCCGTGTCCCCCCAAAGCTCCCCAACCCACAGGCTCTGACCCAGGGGCTCTGTGTCCCCCCAAAGCTCCCCGACCCACAGGCTCCGTGTCCCCAAGGGGCTCCAACCCAGGGGCTCCGTGTCCCCCCGAAGCTCCCCGACCCACAGGCTCCACGTCCCCAAGGGGCTCCGTGTCCCCCCAAAGCTCCCTGACCCACAGGCTCCATGTCACCAAGGGGCTCTGACCCAGGGGCTCCGTGTCCCCCCAAAGCTCCCCAACCCGCAGGCTCCGTGTCCCCAAGGGGCTCCGAGTCCTCAGGAACCTTGGTCCCCACGGCTCCCGCTCCCTCAGGGACCCCTCACCCAAGGGCTCCCTGCGGCGCAGGCTCCGACATCTCCCTGGCTTCATCACCTTGGTGCTCCCCGTCCCTCTTTGTCCCCAAGGACTCCATGACCCTCAGCCCACATCCCCATGGCCTGGGGGAAGCTCCTCGACCCACGGCCTCCACGTCCCCAGAAGACCCCCGACCCGTTTCCTCCACGAGAACCCCTCGGTGGCCACGGGTCCCCACGTGGTGCCACCCCTCCAGCGAGAAAGAAGAGACAGGGGGGGCCGATCCGAAGCTGCTTTATTGGCCACGTTGGGATGGGTCGAGCGCAAACGCGGGGGGGGGGGGGGGGGGGGGGCGAGCCGGCCCCGAACAGTCACAAATACAGCACAGGCAATAATAATAATAATTAATAATAATAATAAAAAAATTAAACATCTCCCCGTGGGCTGGCAGCCCCACGCAACAAAAATATATATATAATATATAGAGAGAGGACAGAGTCAACGCTGGCGAAGCTTGGTCACGAGAGAGGGACGGCACGGGGTTGGGGACGCCGGAGCCACCGGCGGGACCCGTGCAGGGAGGGTAGACGGGGCAGAGCCGTTCACAGTTGGGTGGGGGACAAGCAGGATGGGAGCCCACGCAATGTTGTGGGTGCTGGAAAGGTCACCTGGAGGCCCAGCAGCAGCAGCGGGGCCGGGACCCCCGAGGGGGATGGGGACACGGAGCGTGGACACCATGGGGGGGGGGATGGCGATGGCACGTGGACATACACACACACACCCCCCCCAGGGTTGATGGAGATTTGGCAGGGGCACCTCCAGGGTGATGGAGGTGCTATAAGGACCCCATGGGATGGTGGAGACGCAGCACGGGCACCTCCAGGGTGACAGAGATGCTGCAAGGACCCCACGGGATGGCGCAACTATGGCCACAAACACCTCTAAGGTGATGAAGGCGCCACAAGGACTCTCCAAGGGAGATGGAGATGCGGCGTGGACACTCTAGGGTGAAGGAGATGCCACATGGACCCCACCCTGGGACGACGGAGACGACACAGACATCTCCAGTGTACAGAAACGACACGGGGACCTTCCTGGGGTGAGGGAGAGACAGCACGGACATCTCCAAAGGGATGGAGATGGCACAGGGGGACACCACCCCACCCCCAGGACAACAGAGATCAGGCACGGACACCTCTAAGGTGTCGTAGATGCCACAGGGACCTTCCTGGGGTGACTGAGGTTGGGCACGGACCTCTCCAAAGGGATGGAGATGCTGCATGAATCCCCATGGGATGATGGGGATCAGGGACAGACACCTCTTAAGGTGAGGGAGCCCACCACAGGGACATTCCCAGGGTGGTGGAAATCAGGCACAGGCATCTCCAAAGGGATGGAGATGCCGCATGAATCCCCATGGGATGATGGGGATCAGGGACAGACACCTCTTAAGGTGAGGGAGCCACCACAGGGACATTCCCAGGGTGGTGGAAATCAGGCACAGGCATCTCCAAAGGGATGGAGACGCTGCATAAAGCCCCATGGATGGTGTGGATCAGGCACGGACACCTCTAAGACAATGGAGATGACAAAGGGACCTTCCCAGGTGGATGGAAGTTGAGCAGGAACATCTCCAAAGCAATGGAAGATGCTGCGTAAAGCCCCATGGGACGACAGGGGATCGGGGACAGACACCTCTAAGGTGATGGAGACACCACAGGAACCTTCCCCGGGTGGTGGAAATTGGGCAGGAACATCTCAAAGGGATGGAGATGCTGCATGAACCCCCCATGGGATGATGGGGATCGGGGACAGACACCTCTAAAGCGGCCAGGGACACCGCAGGAACGATGGAGACATCACGGACCACCTCCAACATGCCAGCTCCATCGCTGACACCCCACATCCAGGCGCCAAAACTGCCCTTCAGCCTCACCAACACCTCAACCCCTGGGCCAACCGATCAAAAAAAAAAAAAAAGGGGGGGGGGGAAGAAAAGCCAAAAACCCACAAAAAAAGACCACCCGGGAGGGAGGAGGTGCCCATTTTTGGGGGGGGGGGGGACCCCGTTCACAACGCGAGGAGCGAGGGAGAATTCAAGGAGTCCGAGGACTGGTCGCTGCTGCTGCTCCGCTGATGCGAGGCTCCGCAGGTGGCTCCCTCTGGGTGGGTGAACACAAACGAAGACGTATAGGATGGGTTAGGTGGCCCCGAGGGGACCCCGGGTGTGAAGCAGCAGCTGGGGAAGGGGCCCTGGGCACTCGGCTGGAACGGACCCGGGGGTAGGAAGGCGACGGTCCCCGCCGGCTCTTCCTTGCCCAGGGTGCTCACCTCGACGGGGCCGGCACCCAAGGAGCCGACATCCTCAAAGGGGAGCTTGCAGGCGGGGGCGTGGGCCACCAGGACAAACTCCAGCCGTTCCTTCTCCTTCTGCAGCTCGGCAATCTCCGACTCCAGCTCGGCTTTCTCCTCCTCCAGCTGGTCCGTCTCCTGGGGTGGTGGGGGGGGTGGAGTGAGATGGGCTGCGGGGAACGCCACTGTCCCCCCCCACCACCCCAACCCTGGGGACATCACCCTCCCGTGGCCTCCAGGATGGGGTCGTTCCTCCCTCCAGCATCCCTGGGTGTCCATCTGTCCCCCTCTGATGTCCCCCGCTCCTGGGGATGGCATTGTCCCCCTCTGGCATCCCTGGGTGTCCATCTGTCCCCCTCTGATGTCCCCCGCTCCTGGGGATGGCATTGTCCCCCTCCGGCATCCCTGGGTGTCCATCTGTCCCCCTCTGATGTCCCCCGCTCTGGGGATGGCATTGTCCCCCTCTGGCATCCTGGGTGTCCATCTGTCCCCCTCTGATGTCCCCCGCTCCTGGGGATGGCATTGTCCCCCTCCGGCATCCCTGGGTGTCCATCTGTGCCTCTCTGATGTCCCCCGCCCCTGGGGACGGCATCCTCCTCCTCCAGCATCCTTGTGTCCTCCTCCCATGTCCCTGGCTCCTGGGACAGCATTGTCCCCCTCCAGCATCCCCAGGTCTCCATCTGTCACCCTCCCGATGTCCCCTGCTCCTGGAGACAGCATTGTCCGTCCCCCCCAGTGTCCCTCTACCATCTTCCCCTCTGATGTCCCCAGCTCCCAGGGATTATCATTGTCCCCTTCCAGTGTCCCTTGGTTCCGGGGACACCACTGTCCCCATTTAATGTCCCCATTCTGCTCCCATAGACATCAACCTGTCCCCTTCCAACGAGCCCAAGTCAACTGTCCCCTTCCAGTGTCCCCGTGGCCCTGGGGACACCACTGTCCCCAAACGTCCCCAGGGACCTGCCCTCATAGACATCAGCCCATCCCCCCTGTGATGTCCCCAGCCGCTGGGGACATCGCCATCACTCCACCACCCCAGGGAGCTGCCACTGTCCCCCTCGGACTCCCCCAGCTACGGCAACACCGCTGTCCCGAGCGTGCCCTCAAGCACTCACCGCCTGCAGCCGATCTGTCAGCTCCCGGCGCCGGTTACGGCACTTGGCTGCCGCCAACTTGTTCCTCTCCCCGCCGCACCCGGCGCTTCTCCTCTTCCTCGGCGTCAGCTGCCAGAGGGACGGGACCGTCAGTCGGCTGCCACCCATGTCCCCAAGACCCCACCACCCTCCGTGTCCCCTCCACCCACCCACCCACCCGGCGGACGGGGACGCCACTCACCGGCTCCTCACGGCTGCGCCGGGGCCGGGCACGGGTGGGACGTGCTGGCGGCGCCGCCGCCGGCCCCGTGGAGTATCCCATGCCCGGCGTGGAGTAGCTGGTCCCGGGAGGTCATAGGGATCGACGGGGGCAGTGTGGGGGGGGTGCGCCATGGGTGCCCCCAGGGGCTGCGACTGGGCCACCGAGGAGATGAGGGTGGGCTGCACCAGCCACTGCAGGTCCTGGCTGGTGGTGATGGCCGTCACCGTGGGCACGAAGGAGCCGGGCATGTCCCCCAGGCCGCTGCACTCCTGTGGAGATGGGGGGCGGGGGGGGGGGGGGGGGGAGAGTGTCAGATCCCGCACGGCAGCACCCACAGGTGGGCTGGCACCGCCACCTTCCCACCCTGCGTAAGGGCCTTGTGCCCCTGGCACCGCGTGCCGGAGCTCCCTGGCGCTGATGGGCAACGCCCTCGTGCCCCCGGGCAGCGACATGCAAGTCCTCCCCAGCACCGACGTGCAAGAGATCCCTGGCACCGATGCACGAGGCCTTGTGCCCCGGCACCGCGTGCAAGTCCTCCCTGGCACCGACGTGCAAGAGATCCCTGGCACCGATGCACGAGGCCCTCGTGCCCCCAGCACCGACGTGCAAGTCCTCCCTGGCACCGACGTTGCAAGAGATCCCTGGCACCGACGTGCAAGAGGCCCTCGTGCCCCCAGCACTGACGTGCAAGTTGCCCCTGGCACCAAGGTCAAGGAGGTCCCCAGTAGCGATGCACGAGGCCCTCGTGCCCCCCCGGCACCGACGTGCAAGAGCCCCCCGGCACCGATGCACGAGGCCCTTGTGCCCCCCCCCGGCACCGACGTGCAAGAGCCCCCCGGCACCGATGCACGAGGCCCTTGTGCCCCCCCGGGCACCGACGTGCAAGAGCCCCCCGGCACTGATGCACGAGGCCCTTGTGCCCCCCCGGCACCGACGTGCAAGAGCCCCCCGGCACCGATGCACGAGGCCCTCGTGCCCCCCCCCCGGCACCGACGTGCAAGAGCCCCCCGGCACTGACACATGATGCCCGCGTGCCCCCTGGCACCGACGTGCACGAGGGGTGCACCCAGCACCCAGCTCAGGGTGCCCCCGGCCCCCCCAGGGGTGCCCCTTCTGCCTCCAGCTGTCTGCAGCTGGCAGCACCCCCCCGGCTTTGCACCGGGACCGGCCCCCCCCGCTTTGCACCGGGACCGGCCCCCCCCCCCCGCTTTGCACCGGGACCTCGCACACTGCCGGGGCACCCTGAGGGCATTGGGGGGCACTGAGGGGACCCCCCCCCCCAAATCCCACATGGAACTGGGGGGGAGGCACTGACACCCCCTTCCCCCCCCTTTCCCGGTTGACCGGGACCTGGGGGCGTGTGTGCACCGCATCGCGCCCCCCCCCCCCCCCCCCCCCAATTTCCACGGGGGGAGGAGCTGAACCGACCACGGACCGGCTGGCCCCCGCTGGCACCGGGAGCCGGGGGGTGGGGATGCACTGAACGCCCCCCCCCCCAAGTTGCGCCAGGACCCGTTGCGGGTGGTGGGTGGGGGGGAGCATTAAGCCCCCCCCCCCCCCGGTTCACGCGTGGGGGGGGGGGGAGCCCCAACCACGCTCCCACCCGCCGCAGCAGCGCGCCGGAGCGGGGGCGTTGCCAATCAACGCGGTGGGCGTGGCCACGCAGTGAGGGGGCGTGTCCCCCACGCGCGTCTCCCTCCCCCCCCCCCCCCCCCCCCTTAGCAACAGGGGGCGGCCGCCGCGTTCCAAAATAAACCCGCGCGCGCCGTACGTGCGCCGCGTCATCACGGAGGGTTCCAACGCGTCACGCGTTTACGCACGACCCCGCCCCCTCGGCGCCGCTCGCCCGCCTCCCCCTGGCGGCCCGGCGCGGAGCTCACCTGCACGGCCGCCGCCGCCGCCGCCGGGCTCCCGAAGGAGTCGACCGAGGAGAGGTACTGGGACTCGGCCGAGGGCGAGGAGCTGCAGCGGGAACCCGAGTCGTAGTCACCGGGGAAGCCTTGGTACATGGCCCCGGGGGCGCGGGGGCCGCCCCGCCACGCCAAGGCTGCGGGTCAGGCTACCGGCATCCCGGTTTACCGAGCAACCCCCCCCCCCGCTCCTCTCTCTCCCCCTCGCCGGATTAGGGCGACGGTTTTGGCGGCCGGGGAGGGGGGGGGGAAGTCTGTCGGTGCAAGGGTCCCGGCTCCGGTCTGCCGTCCCGTGGGAAGTCGCGGTGCGCCGCTACGAGCCCCGGTGCGTCCGTCCCAGGCTCCGGTTCGCAGCTACAAAGGCTCGGTGCGCTGCTACAAGCTCCTACAAGCCCCGGTGCATCCGTCCCAGGCTCCGATGCGCCTCTGCAAGCCTCGGTTCAGCCGGTACAAAGCCCCGGTGCAGCCGTCCCAGGCTCCGGTTCGCCGCTATAAACCCCGGTGTATCCGTCCCAGGCTCCGGTTCTCCGGTACAAAGTCCCGGTGCGCCTCTACAAACCCCGGTGCATCCGTTCCCAGGCTCCGGTTCGCTGGTACAAAGTCCCGGTTCGCCGCTATAAGCCCCAGTACATCCGTTCCCAGGCTCCGGTTCTCCGGTGCAAAGTCCCAGTTGGCCGCTATAAGCTCCGGTAAATCCCTTCCCAGGCTCCGGTTCAGCCGCTACGAGCCCCGGTACATCCGCTCCCCGCTCCGCCGGTGCGAAGTGCCGGTGACGCTCCCGCCGCTTCCCCCGGTCTCCGCTTTTTATGAATGAACCGCTCACCGCCGCGCCGACGCTTTATGCGGCGGCGCCCCGCCCCTGCGCTGACGTCACGCCCGCTGCCGCCGCCGCTCCGGGACCCCCGGGACCCCCTCGACCCCGCAGCCGCCGTCGCTGCCGTTGCCGCCGCCGTTCTGCGGCCCCGGGAGCCGCCGCCGCCGTTAAGAGGCTCCGCGGCGGGCGGGGAACGGGGGGGATCCCTCGCCCCGCCCCTCCGGAGTTCCTGTGACGCAATTAGCCATATATGGGCTTGTCTCGGAGTGTTTGTTTGGTATCCTAGCAATGACGTCACAGGGAATCCCTTCGCCGCCGCCGCCGCCGCCGCCGCCGAAACGCGTATTAATAGAAACGGGCGCCGCGATTCTAGAAACGGCCTGAACCGTCCGGGGCGACGGCCCCGCACCCCCGGTAACCCCCCCCGGTAACCCCCCCGGTAACCTCCCCCCAACCCGGTGACACCCCCCCCCAACTCGGTAACCCCCCCGGTAACCTCCCCCCAACCCGGTGATACCCCCCCCCAACTCGGTAACCCCCCCGGTAACCCCCCCCCCAACCCGGTGACACCCCCCCCAACTCGGTAACCCCCCCGGTAACCCCCCCCCAACCCGGTGACACCCCCCCCAACTCGGTAACCCACCCGGTAACCCCCCCCCAACCCCGTAACCCCCCCCCCAACCCGGTGACACCCCCCCCCAACTCGGTAACCCCCCCGGTAACCCCCCCCTCAACCCGGTGACCCCCCCCCCCCCCCCCCCGGGACCCCTCCCCACCCAGCACGTGGCGCCGCGGCCCAAAGGACCGTCCCGGGGGTGGGAGGGTCCCGGTAGCGGGGTGGGCACGGGGACCGGACTGCAGGGCCTCGGTTCCGGAGCAATGGGAACCTCTCCCCCGGGGTGTTACCGGGACCGGGCAGAGAGTCACCGAGGGGGGGCCCGGGACCGGGGACCGGGGAACTTTCTCTTGGGGTGTTACCGGTACCGGCCTGCAGAGCACCGGGGGCTCCCGGTACCGGGGCAATGGGACCCCCTCCACCTCCGGGATGCCACCGGGGCTGGGATACAGAGCACCGGGGAGTCTCCGGTACCGGGTGGTGGCGCACCGGGGGGGGGGGGGTTCCCGGTATCGGGGTGCAGGGGCCATGATCCCCATACCCCGCGCTCCCGGGATGGGCACGGGGAGGGGGGCGGTCCCGGTATGGGGGCGTCGGCAACCAGAGCCCCCGGGGGGGCGCCCGGTCCCTTTACGGGACCGGGGCTGACACCGGAGGCTGATGTCACCGGCGGGAACCGGCGCTGAGTCACGGCGGGGCCACGGCGACCGGAGGGGCGGGGGGGGCAGTTCCCACGCCCCTTCATTCCTCCATTCATTCCTTCATGCCTCCATTCATTCATTCATTGATTCATTCACACCCCCCGTCATTCATTCATCCCCCGCCCTCAGCTCGAGGGGGCGGGGCCGGGGGGGGGGGTGTCGCAGCCCCGGTTGTCCCCGCCCCCCCCCCCGCTGCCCCCAGGCCGCGGGTGCCCCCAGTCCCGGTGCTCCCCGGTGTCCCCGGCCCCCGGGTGTCCCCAGCCTGGGGGGTCCGGCCCCGGTGCTTCTGGTCTCGGGTGCCCCCGGCCCCGGTGTCCCGGCCCAGTGCTCTCCGGTGCTCCTGCTGCCGGGTGGCCGCAGCCCCGGGGTCCCAACCGGGCTCTCCCCGGTGTCCCCAGCCCCTGTGTTCCTGTCCCCGGTGTCCCGGTCCCGGTGCCCCGGCCGGACTCTCTCCTGTGCGTGGGCCGCGGTGTCCCGGCCCCGGGGTCCGGGTCCCGGTCAGGCTCTCCCCGGTGTCCCGGCCCCGGGGTCCGGGTCCCGGTCGGGCTCTCCCCGGGGTCCCGGTCGGGGTCTCCCCGGGGTCCCGGCCCCGGGGTCCCGGTCGGGCTCTCCCCCGTGTCCCGGCCCCGGGGTCCCGGTCGGGCTCTCCCCCGGGTCCCGGTCGGGCTCTCCCCCGGGTCCCGGCCCCGGGGTCCCGGTCAGGCTCTCCCCGGGGCCCCGGTCGGGCTCTCCCCAGTGTCCCGGCCCCGGGGTCCGGGTCCCGGTCGGGCTCTCCCCCGGGTCCCGGTCGGGCTCTCCCCCGTGTCCCGGCCCTGGGGTCCCGGTCAGGCTCTCCCCCGGGGTCCCGGTCGGGCTCCCCCCGTGTCCCGGCCCCGGGGTCCCGGTCAGGCTCTCCCCGGGGTCTCTGTCGGGCTCTCCCCCGTGTCCCGGCCCCGGGGTCCCGGTCAGGCTCTCCCCGGAGTCCCGGTCGGGCTCCCCCCCGTGTCCCGGCCCCGGGGTCCCGGTCGGGCTCTCCCCCGGGTCCCGGTCGGGCTCTCCCCCGTGTCCCGGCCCCGGGGTCCCGGTCGGGCTCTCCCCCGGGGTCTCTGTCGGGCTCTCCCCCGTGTCCCGGCCCCGGGGTCCCGGTCGGGCTCCCCCCCGTGTCCCGGCCCCGGGGTCCCGGTCGGGCTCTCCCCCGTGTCCCGGCCCCGGGGTCCCGGTCAGGCTCTCCCCGGAGTCCCGGTCGGGCTCCCCCCCGTGTCCCGGCCCCGGGGTCCCGGTCGGGCTCTCCCCCGGGTCCCGGTCGGGCTCTCCCCCGTGTCCCGGCCCCGGGGTCCCGGTCGGGCTCTCCCCCGGGGTCTCTGTCGGGCTCTCCCCCGTGTCCCGGCCCCGGGGTCCCGGTCGGGCTCCCCCCCGTGTCCCGGCCCCGGGGTCCCGGTCGGGCTCTCCCCCGGGGTCTCTGTCGGGCTCCCCCCCGTGTCCCGGCCCCGGGGTCCCGGTCGGGCTCTCCCCCGGGGTCCCGGTCAGGCTCTCCCCGGGGTCCCGGTCGGGCTCTCCCCCGGGGTCTCTGTCGGGCTCTCCCCCGGGGTCCCGGTCAGGCTCTCCCCGGGGTCCCGGTCGGGCTCCCCCCGTGTCCTGGCCCCGGGGTCCCGGTCAGGCTCTCCCCGGGGTCCCGGTCGGGCTCTCCCCGGGGTCCCGGTCGGGCTCTCCCCCGTGTCCCGGCCCCGGGGTCCTGGTCAGGCTCTCCCCGGGGTCCCGGTCGGGCTCTCCCCGGGGTCCCATCCCCGCTCCCGGTGCCCCCGTCCCGTCCCGTCCCCACGTGCCGCCGCCGCGGCCGGAGTAAACACGGCGCGTGTCGCCCCGGCGACGGCGTTCCATGCCCCTGACGTCACCACGTCCGGCGTCCTTTGTTTACGTCGCGCGGCAACCGCCGTGCCCTTGGCAACGGGGGGGGGGGGCGGGGCGAGGCCGGCGGGGGCGGGGGCGGGGGCGGGGTCTGCGCCGCGGGGTTCCCGCGCGTTTCGCGGGGCGGCAGGGGACGCGGGGGGACACGGGGCGCCCCGGGGGGGACGGGGGGGGGGGACGACGACAAGGGGGGACCCAGGCGTCCGGGCTCCCCCATTCCCCGGCTGCTGGGTCGGCACAGTCCGACCCGGCTGCGGGGGTGGGGGGGTGGGGGGGGCGGTGCTAAAAATACCCGGGGGGGGGGGGGGGGGGTAACCCTAGTATCCCCCCCGTGTCCACTCGTGTCCCCTCACGGCCCCTTGTGCCCCGCTGTTGTCCCCCATAAGCCCCTGTCCCCATGTCACCCTGTGTCCCTCCCGTGTCCCCCCCACTCTCCCCTCGTCCCCTGCACAATCAAGCCCAGCTGTCACAAGAGTTTTTATTAAAGTGTGACACACCCCCCCCCACGCGGGGGGGGGGGGGGGGGGGGGAGGACACGGGGGACACAACACGACCCCTGCCCCCCTCGAGTGACACCCCCACGCAGGGTCACCCCCCACCCCCCCCCAGCTGTCACCTCGGGGGAGGACGGGGGGGGGTCACTGCGGCTTCACTTTGGCACTTGGGAGCTTGGCCTGGATCCTGGGGGCAGAGGGGAGTTGGGGGGGGATGGGGCACCCCAACCCCCCCCCCCCGGGGGCACCCCGAGACCCCCGAGGGCACCCCTGGGCTGGGGGTCCCCGAGAGGCAGGTTTGGGGTGCATGGGGTGGTTTTGGGGTGCCAGGATGGGGGCAGAGATGGGGTTGTCAGGGTGGGGGTGGTTTTGGGGTGCCCGGGGTGGTTTGGGGGGGGGGCGGTGGGTGGTTTTGGGGTGCCTGGGGCAGTTTTGGGGGGCAGGGGGTGCCCTCACCTGGCTCGGAGGTGACTCAGGTGGTTCCTCACCAGACTCACGTACTGGTCAATCTGGGCCTGGGGACATCGGGGACGTGGGGGGGCAATTGGGGACGTGGGGGTGCGGAGGGGTACCCCTCAACGCTCCCCAGACCCCCTGTGTCCCCCCCTGTCCCCAACCCTCTCCAGCCCCCATGTCCCCCCATGTCCCCCCATGTCCCCCCGTGTCCCCCCGTGTCCCCGTACCTGGTGGTGCCGGTAGAGCACGGGGAAGGTGAACGCGCAGATGACGCCTGGACAGGGAGTGCCACGTCAGGCCGGGCCCCTGCCCTGTCCCCTGTCCCTGTGCCATGCCCCCGTCCCCTCAAACCCCTGTCCCCATGCTCTGTCCCCATGGTGTCCCCCACCCCCATGCTGTCCCCATCCCTGTGCCATCCCCCTGTCCCCAGGCACTACTCTTGTCCCCTACACCTGCCCCCTTGTCCCCCAGCCATATTCACACCATGTCCCCTGTCCCCATGCCAGCCAGTGTCCCTGTGCCTGTCCGCAGGCCCCATCCCTGTGCCCTGTCCCCATCCCCTGTGCTCCGTCCCCCATCCCCTGTGCTCTGTCCCCTGTCCCCATGCCCCATCCCGTCCCTGTCCTGTGCCCCTGTCCCCATCCCATGTCCCTGTCCCCATGCCCATCCCATGTCCCTTATCTCCCATCCCTCTCCCGTGTCCCTGTCCCCATGCCCCATCCCTGTCCCATCCTCCATCCCCTGTGCCCTATCCCGTGTCCCTGTCCCCATGCCCCATCTCCTGTCTCGTCCCCATCCCACGTCCCTGTCCCCATACCACATGCCCATCCCCTGTCCTATCCCCATCCCACGTCCTTGTCCCTATCCCCTGTCCCTTGTCTCCCATGCCAATGCTCTGTCCCCATCCCCTGTTCCCGTTCCGTGTCCCCATCCCGTCCCCATCCCCGTGCCATCCCTGTGCCATCCCCTCCCCGTCCCCGTGCCGTCCTGTTCCCATCCCTGTGCCATCCCCTCCCCGTCCCCGTCCCCGTGCCGTCCCTGTTCCCATCCCTGTGCCATCCCCTCCCCGTCCCCGTCCCCCGTGCCGTCCCTGTTCCCATCCCCTGTGCCATCCCCTCCCCGTCCCCGTGCCGTCCCTGTTCCCATCCCTGTGCCATCCCGTCCCCGTCCCCGTGCCGTCCCTGTTCCCATCCCTGTGCCATCCCGTCCCCGTCCCCGTGCCATCCCTGTGCCATCCCGTCCCCGTCCCCGTGCCGTCCCTGTTCCATCCCTGTGCCATCCCCTCCCCGTCCCCGTGCCGTCCCTGTTCCCATCCCTGTGCCATCCCCTCCCCGTCCCCGTGCCATCCCTGTGCCATCCCGTCCCCGTCCCCGTGCCGTCCCTGTTCCCATCCCTGTGCCATCCCGTCCCCGTCCCCGTGCCGTCCCTGTTCCCATCCCTGTGCCATCCCCTCCCCGTCCCCGTGCCGTCCCTGTTCCCATCCCTGTGCCATCCCCTCCCCGTCCCCGTGCCGTCCCTGTTCCCATCCCTGTGCCATCCCCTCCCCGTCCCCGTCCCCGTGCCGTCCCTGTTCCCATCCCTGTGCCATCCCCTCCCCGTCCCCGTGCCGTCCCTGTTCCCATCCCTGTGCCATCCCCTCCCCGTCCCCGTCCCCGTGCCGTCCCTGTTCCCATCCCTGTGCCATCCCCTCCCCGTCCCCGTGCCGTCCCTGTTCCCATCCCTGTGCCATCCCCTCCCCGTCCCCCGTCCCCGTGCTGTCCCTGTTCCATCCCTGTGCCATCCTGTCCCCGTCCCCGTGCCGTCCCTGTTCCCATCCCTGTGCCATCCCCTCCCCGTCCCCGTGCCGTCCCTGTTCCCATCCCTGTGCCATCCCGTCCCCATCCCCGTGCCGTCCCTGTTCCCATCCCTGTGCCATCCCGTCCCCGTCCCCGTCCCCGTGCCGTCCCTGTTCCCATCCCTGTGCCATCCCGTCCCCGTCCCCATGCCGTCCCTGTTCCCATCCCTGTGCCATCCCGTCCCCGTCCCTGTCCCCGTGCCGTACCTGCTCCCAGCAGCGTCAGCCCGTTGCAGACGGCCCCCACGTAGGTCAGCAGGTAGAACAAGAAGGCGAACTGCGGCCAGAGTCGGGCGTCACGTCACCCTCGCCTCGGGTGACCCCCATGCCACCAGCGTCCTCGTGCCCCGTGTCCCCAGTACCCCCCGTGCCCTTGTGCCTGTGGGGCACCCCATGTCCCCCTGTCCCTCAGTGTCCTCCGTACCCCTGTGCCCCGGTGCCCCCATGCCCCCAGTGTCCTCCATGTCCCCCATGTCCCCTGTGCCCCCAATGTCCCCCACATCCCCCATGCCCCTGGTGTCCCCAATGCCCCCCATGCCCCCGGTGCCCCCTGTGTCCCCCACATCCCCCATGCCCCTGGTGTCCCCAATGCCCCCCATGCCCCGTGTCCCCCACATCCCCCATGCCCCTGGTGTCCCCAATGCCCCCCATGCCCCCAGTGCCCCCTGTGTCCCCCACATCCCCCATGCCCCTGGTGTCCCCAATGCCCCCCATGCCCCCAGTGCCCCCATGCCCTCATTGTCCTCCATTGTCCCCCACGCCCCCAGTGCCTCCATGCCCCCCAAGTCCCCATACCCCCAGTGTCCCCCATGCACTCAATGCTCCCCATGTCCCCCATGTCCCGTCCCCCCCCCCCCCCGCACAGGGTGACGGTCACCTTGAGGGACTCGGGGAGGCTGTGGACGAGGAAGAGGCGGGCGAGGGTGCGGGTGGCGGCGGTGAGGTGCCGGGCCAGGCGCCGGGCCCAGCGCTGCTGCTCCTCGGGGCTCAGCCCCACGGCTCCCTCCGGCTGCGCCCTGCAAGGGGACGGGGACAGATGGGCGGGGAGGGGGACCACAGGGACAGCAGGGACAGCTGCAGGGACGGGGATGGCAGGGACAGCCCGTGGTGAGGGGTTAGCAGGGACATGCCATGGGGTGGGGATGGGGACCGCAGGGACACCCCCTGTCATGGGATGGGTACGGCAGGGACACCCCATGGGATGGGGACAGGGATGGCAAGGACACCCCATGACATGGGGACAGGGACAGCAGGGCCACCTCATGCCGTGGGGACAGGGACAGCAGGGCCACCCAGGGCGAGGGGACAGGGATGGCAGGGCCACCCCATGCCATGGGGACAGGGACATCAGGGCCACCCAGGGCGAGGGGACAGGGATGACAGGGCCACCCCATGCCATGGGGACAGGGACAGCAGGGCCACCCAGGGCGAGGGGACAGGGATGAGAGGGCCACCCCATGCCATGGGGACAGGGACATCAGGGCCACCCAGGGCGAGGGGACAGGGATGACAGGGCCACCCCATGCCATGGGGACAGGGACATCAGGGCCACCCAGGGCGAGGGGACAGGGATGACAGGGCCACCCCATGCCATGGGGACAGGGACATCAGGGCCACCCAGGGCGAGGGGACAGGGATGACAGGGCCACCCCATGCCATGGGGACAGGGACATCAGGGCCACCCAGGGCGAGGGGACAGGGATGGCAGGGCCACCCCATGCCATGGGGACAGGGACATCAGGGCCACCCAGGGCGAGGGGACAGGGATGAGAGGGCCACCCCCATGCCATAGGGACAGGGACATCAGGGCCATCCAGGGCGAGGGGACAGGGATGGCAGGGCCACCCCATGCCATGGAGACAGGGACAGCAGGGACACCTCGTGCCGTGGGGATAGGGATGGCAGGAACACTCTGGGATGGGGACAGGGATGGCGTGGACATCTCATGCCGTGGGGACAGGGATGACAGGGCCACCCCATGCCATGGGGACAGGGACAGCAGGGCCACCCAGGGCGAGGGGACAGGGACGGCAGGGCCACCCCACAGGGACAGGGACGGCATGGGCACCCTGTGCCACAGGGACGGCGGTGCCACCCCACGCCGTGGGGATGGTGACAGGCAGGGGATGGCACCGGGAGGGTGATGGTGACGGCCCCGTGAGGGTCCCCAGCGTGGCACTCACCGGCAGGGCTGCTCGGGCGGGTGCCGGCGCAGCGCCCGCAGGGCGGCGCGGTGCAGGCGCAGGGGCAAGGTGATGCCCAGCACGGCCAGCGCCCCGTAGGCACCCACGCTGACGGCGCTGAACCGCGCCAGGCACCCCAGGGTGCCCAGCGTCCCCACCAGCGCCAGCGCCGACCGCCCCGGCGCCCGCCAGTACAGCAGCTCCCACACTGCGGGGACACCGCGCTGCGCCCAGGGCTCCCGGTGCCACCCCGTGCTCCCAGTACCCCCCCAGACCCCCCAGTGCCTCCCAGTACCCCCTCCAGAGCCCCTCCAGTGCTCCCAGTGCCCCCCAGTGCCTTCTCCAGGGCCCCCCCCCCCAGTATCCCCTCCAGTCCCCCAGGGCTCCTCTAGTGCTCCCAGTACCCCCCCCAGACCCCCCAGTGCCTCCCAGTACCCCCTCCAGAGCCCCTCTAGTGCTCCCAGTGCCCCCCCCAGACCCCCAGTGCCTCCCAGTACCCCCTCCAGAGCCCCTCCAGTGCTCCCAGTGCCCCCCCCCAGACCCCCCAGTGCCTCCCAGTACCCCCTCCAGAGCCCCTCCAGTGCTCCCAGTGCCCCCCACTGCCTTCTCCAGGGCCCCCCCCCAGTATCCCCTCCAGTCCCCCAGGGCCCCTCTAGCGCTCCCAGAGCCCCCCCAGTGCTCCCCAGTGCCTCCCAGTACCCCCCCCCGAGCCCCCCGGGTGCTCCCCAGCGTCCCCGCAGTGCCTCCCCCAGTGCCCCCCCCCCCCAGTATCCCCCCGAGCCCCCCAGCGCCTCCCAGTATCCCTCTTCCAGAGCTCCCTGGGTGCTCCAGAGCCCCCATGCCCCCCCCTCCCCCCCCAGCACCCAGCTGTCCCCACCCCGAGTGACAGCCCCAGGTGCCGGGAAGGGGAGCACCCCCCCCCCCACCCCGGGGTGCCCCCCCCCCGGGGCGCCCCCCGCACCCAACCTTGGCCCTCCATGGCTCCCGCGGGTGCTGCTGGGGGGGGACGACACGGCTTTGGGGGGGGGGATCACCCCTATTTTTAGCCGCCAATCCCCGCGCGGACGCCGGGGTCCCACCCTGCAACCGGACGCCTGGGTGCCCCCCCCCCCCCCGCGCAGTGCCCCGAGGCCCTGATTGGCCGCTCACCCAGGACATCGGCTCCCGGCGGGCTCGGTGATTGGCCGGGAGGGGCCCGGGGGCGGCTCCGGGATTGGGGAGGGGCCTGGGGGGGGCGCGGGGGGGGAGGGCGCGGGGCGCCCCCTGCGGGCGGGGCGGGGCCCGCGGGCGCTGCTGCTGCGGGGAAAGGGGGGGGGGGGGGAGTGGGGGGTCAGGGGCCTGCGGGGGGGGCCCGCAGCAGTGTCCCAGGACCCACATGGGTCCGAGCCCCCCCGGGAACCCCCGTTGCACGGAGACCCCCTCGGGACCCCCCCCCCGTGGCCCCCAGCCACCCCTTGGGTACTCTGCGAACCCCCCGTGACCCCCAGCCCCCCCCCCAGGGTGCCCGGGACACCCCGTCCATGGCCCCGAGCTGCCCTTCAGCGACTCCCATCACGCCGAACTGCCCCCCCCCCCCCCCCGGGACCTCCATCACCCCGAGCCCCCCCCCCATGACCCCCCCATACCCAGGCTCATCGGGGTCTCCTCAGCCTCAGGACCCCCCCAGCTCTGGCAGGGCCCCCCCCACCTCCGGCTGCCCCTCAGGAGGGGCCGGGGGCTCCTCGGGACGCTTGGGGGGGGGCCTGGCAGCCAAGCGGGAGTCCGGCCCCCGGGGGGACCCCGGGGGGGGCCCCGAGCTCAGGCGGGGGGGGCGTCCCCGACGGGAGTCTCGGCGACAGCGGGGTCCCGGCTCATTGGGGGGACCCCCCCCCCTAAAGGCAATGTAGGAGAAGGTGAGCTCCCGGGGGGGTCCCCGGGGTCCCCCCCCCCGCCGCCGTCGCCCCATCTTCGTCCTCATCCTCCTCTTCCTCCTCGGGGGGCTCCGGTGCCACCTGCAGCTCGGGGAAATCCGACTCCTCATTGCCACCTTGGGGGGGGGGGGGATTTGGGAGGATCAAGGGGGGGGTCGGGGCACCCTCATGTCCCCCCCCTCCCCAAAGTTGCACCCCAAAATGGGGGGGAGCTCGGCCCTGCTCACCCTCCGTGGAGTCCGGCGTGGTGGAGGCCGTGGATGGAGCCTCTTCTGGAGGGGGGCAGAGGGGCTGGGGGAGCGTGCCCCCCCCCCCCCCCCCGCAGGACTCGGGTCCCCCCAGTGCACGGTGCTCCCCCAAACCTGCTCCTACCCTCCCAGTCCCTATGCCCCCCGCCCCCGTTACCCTCCCCGGACACGCCCTGCCCCGGTGCCCCGTCCCCTGTGTCCCTGCCCCCCGCTACTCCTGGTGCCTCCATCCCCGGACTCTCCCGGGGCCCCATCCCGGGTACCCCCATCTCCAGCCACTCCCGGTACCCGCATCCCCGGTGTCCCCATCCCTGGTCCCTCCTCGTACCCCCATCTCCGGTGCCCTCATCCCCGGTTCCCCCATCCCCAGCCGCTCCCGGTGCCCCCATCCCCGGTCCCTCCATCCCGGTTCCCTCATCCCCGGTGCCCCCATCCGCGGCCACTCCCGGTGCCTCCACCCCCGTGCCTCCGTCCCCAGTCCCTCCCGGTGCCCCCATCCCCGGTGCCCCCATCCCGGTGCCCCCATCCCCGGTGCCCCCATCTCCGGTACCCCCCTCCCCAGCCGCTCCCGGTGCCTCCTTCCCCAGTAACCCCATCCCCGGTGCCTCCATCCCCGGCCCCTCCCAGCGCCCCATCTCCGGTACCCTCATCCCGGTTCCCTCATCCCCGGCCATCCCCGGTGCCCCATCCCCGGTGCCTCCATCCCCGGCCCCTCCCGGTGCCGCCGCCCCGGATACCTCCGTCCCGGACCCTCCCTGTTCCCCGTCCCCGGTGTCTCCACCCCCGGTGCTGCCATCCCCGGTGCCTCCATCCCCGGCCCCTCCCAGCGCCCCGTCTCCGGCACCCCCATCCCGGTTCCCTCATCCCCGGCGCCTCCATCCCCGGCCCCTCCCGGTGCCGCCGCCCCTCCCCGGTCCCCGGTGCCGGTGCGTACTGCAGTGGGCGAAGCCCAGGACCTGCCCCATGGCGGCGGCCCCCGCATGGGGCTCCCGGTTGCCCTCGGCCCCGTTGCCCCCGGGCCGGCCCCGCCGCGCATCACCGCGGCGCCATGGCGGGGCCCGCGGCGGCGGCGGCGGCGGACAAAGGGCGGCGGCGGCGGCGGCGGCGGCGGCGGCGGCGGCGGGGGGGGCGGGGCGGGGCGGCGGCGGGCGGGGCTCGGGGCGGGGCCGCACCGGAGAGCCGGGAACCGGGCACCGACACCAGGCACCGGCACCGGATACCGGGCACCGGGGCACTGGGATCTGGCACCGGGCGCCGGAGCACCCCCGTACCCCCCGGAGTCCCCAGGACCCCCCAGAGCCCTCCCAGTACCTTCAAGCCCCCCCCCCCAGTATGCCCCAGTGCCGCCCAGTACCTGTCAAAGTCCCCCAGCACCCTCCCGGAGCCCCCCCGTGCTCCCCAGGGCCCCCCTCCTGACCTCCCAGTGCCCCCAGTATGGCCTCAGAGCCCCCCATTGCCCTCCCAGAGCCCCCCGGTATCTCCCAGTGCCCCCAGTCCCCTCCCGGAGCCCCCCGGTACCTCCCAGAGCCCCCAGTCCCCTCCCAGAGCCCCCCCGGTACCTCCCGGAGGCCCCCGGTACCTCCCAGAGCCCCCCGGTACCTCCCAGAGCCCCCCCGGTACGTCCCGGAGCCCCCGGTACCTCCCGGAGCCCCCAGTCCCCGGAACTGGAGAGTTTTGGGGGACACCGGGTGGACACTGGGGGGGGGGGGGGGGGGGCGGGGGACGACGACTGGGAGGGCACTGGGGGTACCGGGCACCCGCCCCTCCTCGGTGCGGCTCACCCGGAGCCGTTGCCCTTTTAAGAAGGCGGGGACCACTCCGCCGCCGTTACCGGGAGGGGAGGAGCCTCGCGGGGGGGGGGGCGGAGCGGGGCGTGGCCGCGGGCCGGGACCGGCCGGTCCTTCCCCCCCCCCCCCCGCCGCCGCCACCGGAAGGGCCCGGCCCGGCCCCAGCGCGTCGCCGCCGCTGCCAGCATGAGGTGAGCGGCCGGGGCGGGGGGCACCGGGAATATTGGGCAGTGGGGCACCGGGGAGCACCGGGAATACTGGAAGCTGGCGCTGGGGACGCTGGGCAGCACCGGGAACTGGCACCGGAGGGTACCGGGAGCACTGGGGGTACCGCAAAGCACCGGGAGCCCTGGGGAGCACCGGGACCTGGCACCGGGAGCACCGGGAATTACCAGGAACTGACACTGGGAGTTTGCACCGGGGGCACTGGGAGAACCGGGGAGCACCGGGAACTGGTACCGGGAGCACTGGGAGTATCGGGAATGCACCGGGAGCTGGCACCGGGGGCTGGCACTGGGGGGCACCGGAGGCTGGCTCTGGGGGCACCGGGAAGCACCGGGAGCGGGCACTGGGGGCACCAGGAAGCACCGGGAGCGGGCACCGGGAAGCACCGGGAGCGGGCACTGGGGGCACCGGGAAGCACCGGGAGCGGGCACCGGGAAGCACCGGGAGCTGGCAGTGGGGGGCAGGGGAGCTGGCACCGGGGACACCGGGAAGCACCGGGCGCGGGCACCGGGAAGCACCGGGCGCTGGCACTGGGGCACCGGGAAGCACCGGGAAGCACCGGGCGCGGGCACCGGAAGCACCGGGCGCTGGCAGTGGGGGGCAGGGGGAGCGGGCACCGGGAAGCACCGGGAGCGGGCACTGGGGGCACCGGGAAGCACCGGGAGCGGGCACCGGGAAGCACCGGGAGCGGGCACCGGGAAGCACCGGGCGCTGGCAGTGGGGGGCAGGGGGAGCGGGCACCGGGGGCACCGGGAAGCACCGGGAGCGGGCACCGGGAAGCACCGGGAGCGGGCACTGGGGGCACCGGGAAGCACCGGGAGCGGGCACCGGGAAGCACCGGGCGCTGGCACTGGGGGCACCGGGAGCCGCCCCGGTGATGGGTGGGACCCGGGGGGTGTTTGTGTGTGTGACAGCGGGACACCCGGCCCGTGGGCACCCCTCCCCACGGGTGCTGCCCCCCCCCCCCCCCCCCGCCGCCTCAGTTTCCCCGTGGGGGTGTTCAGGTCGGTCCTACATAAACACAGGCCCCCCCCTACCCACCCCCACCCCCCCACCCGGATGTCCCGGGGAGGGGGAGGGGCAGCGCTCGGACGCCCGGGTCCTCTCCGCACCCTAAGGAAATGGGGGAGGGGCAGGGCCCGGACGCCTGGGTTCCCCGTGGAGAAGAGGAAGGAAAAAGGGGGGGCCGGGGGGGTGTTGGGGTGCGCTTGTGGTTTGGGTGCTCGGGGGGGGGGGGGGGGGGGCAGCGCCCCGTGGGTTGCCCCACGGCTGGTCCTGGGGGTGCCTCACGTATTGGGGTGCCCCATGCCCGGTCCTGGGGTCTCCCCCACGCCAGAGGGTCCCCGCACGTGGGGGTCCCCAACCTTGGGGTCCCTGCCGCCCAGGGTTTACCCATGTGTGGAGGGGTATCCCCACCCAGGAGGGCCCCGCACCCAGGGGGTCCCAAACCCGAGGGGTCCCTGTAAAGGGGGGGGTCCCACACCCAGGGTGTCCCCGAGCTGGGGGGTCCGGCACCCCGGGGGTCCCCAGATCCCCGTACCAGCAGCCCCTGCACCCGGGGGGGGGGGGGGGTGACCATGCTGGGGGGTCCTGCACCCAGAGGGTCACGCCCTGTGGGGGGGGGGTGCCCACGCCAGGGGGTCCCACCCCGTGGGGAGATGCCCATACCGGGGTGGGGGTGTGGGTGCCCACCCAGCGTTGCCCCCCCCCCGCAGTGAGATGGTGCTGTGCAGCGCCCGGGCAGCGGTGCTGCTCTACGACGACACCCACAAGCAGTGGGTGGCGGCGGGGGGGGGTCCCCAGACCGTCAGCTGTGTCCAGCTCTACCACCACCCCGGCGCCAACGCCTTCCGCCTGGTGGGGCGCAAGATGCAGCCGGACCAGCAGGTGAGGGTGCCCGGTGGGCACCCATGGGTGCGGGGGGGGGGCTATGGGGTAATGCTGGGCGCGGGGGTCCCATGGGGGTAGGGGTTATGGGGGAACCCTGGGCATGGGGGGGGATATGGGGCACCCATGGGTGCGGGGGGGGGGGGCTACGGGGCGTCTGCGGGTGCAGGAGGAGCTACGGAGCAATGCTAAGTATGGGGGGGGTGTCTGTGGGGCACCCATGGGTGCTGTAGAGACTGTGGGGCAATGCTAGGCATGGGAGGGCTCTATGTGGCACCCATGGGTGCGGGGGGGGGGGGGGGGCAAAGGGGCAGCCCTGAGCGTGGAGGACTACAGGGTAACGCTGAAGATGGGAGGGGCTATGGGGCACCCATGGGTGCGGGGGGGGGGTGGCTCTGGGGTAATGCTGGGCGCGGGGGTCCCATGGGGGTAGGGGTTATGGGGGAACCCTGGGCATGGGGGGGGATATGGGGCACCCATGGGTGCGGGGGGGGGGGGCTACGGGGCGTCTGCGGGTGCAGGAGGAGCTACGGAGCAATGCTAAGTATGGGGGGGGTGTCTGTGGGGCACCCATGGGTGCTGTAGAGACTGTGGGGCAATGCTAGGCATGGGAGGGCTCTATGTGGCACCCATGGGTGCGGGGGGGGGGGGGCAAAGGGGCAGCCCTGAGCGTGGAGGACTACAGGGTAACGCTGAAGATGGGAGGGGCTATGGGGCACCCATGGGTGCGGGGGGGGGGGTGGCTCTGGGGTAATGCTGGGCGCGGGGGTCCCATGGGGGTAGGGGTTATGGGGGAACCCTGGGCATGGGGGGGGATATGGGGCACCCATGGGTGCGGGGGGGGGGGCTACGGGGCGTCTGCGGGTGCAGGAGGAGCTACGGAGCAATGCTAAGTATGGGGGGGGGGGGTCTGTGGGGCACCCATGGGTGCTGTAGAGACTGTGGGGCAATGCTAGGCATGGGAGGGCTCTATGTGGCACCCATGGGTGCGGGAGGGACTATGGGGCAATGCTAAGCATGGGGGGGCTCTGTAGGGGACCCATGGATATGGGGGGGGGCTCTGTGGGGGACCCATGGGTGCAGGAGGCCCTGCGCGTCAACGCTGGGCATAGGGTGAACGTGGGGCACCCCTGGGTGCAGGAGGGGCTACGGGGCACCGCAAAGCACGGAGATGCTCTGTGGGGCACCCATGGGTATGGGGGGGGGCTCTGTGGGCCACCCCTGGGTGCGGGGGGGGGGGCTGGGGGCACCTCTGGGTGCGGGGCTGCCCCCCCACGCCTGCGGGTGCCCGCAGGTGGTGCTGAACTGCCCGCTGGGGCGGGGGCTGCGCTACAGCCAGGCCACCCCCCAGTTCCACCAGTGGCGGGAGGCCCGCCGGGTCTGGGGGCTCAGCTTCGGGGCCCCCCGCGAGGCCGCCCTATTTGCCGCCGCTGTCCTGAAGGCCCTGCGGGCGCTGGAGGAGGGTGAGTATTGGGGGGGGGGGGAGTGGGGGTGTCACTGGGGGCACTCATGGGGGGGCCCGACCCCATGGTCTTGCCTTGTGTCTCCCCCCCCTGCCCAGGCACCCCGCTGTCCTGGCCGGACCCCGATGGTTCGGCTCCGGAGGAGCCCCGAGCAGCAGGAGAGGTGGGGGACCCCCAAATTGGGGGTGCTGGGGGGGGGGGGCACCATGATGGGGTGCTGGGGGAACCCCATGCCTTGGGGGGGACTGTGGGTGCTGGGAGGGGGGGGGGGT
>NC_134980.1:30823-73827 GCF_965638725.1 Aptenodytes patagonicus | reverse complement strand
GGGGGCGTGGCCGCCGATATGAATATTAAGGAGGGCTCCGGCCCCTTCGCGCTTATTGAGGGGCGGCGCATGCGCGGTGGCGGGGAGAGCGCGGCGGGCGGGGCGCGGAGGTACGGGGGGGCGGGGCGCGCATGCGCGCGCGGCGGTGGGCGTGCCCCCGGGCGTGGCGGGCGGCGCATGCGCAGCGGCGGGGGCGCAGAGCCGGGCGGCGCGGCAGGAGCGGAGCGGAGCGATCGCAGCGCCATGGTGGATTACCACAGCGCCGGGCAGCCCTACTCCTACGGCGGCAACGGGCCCGGCCCCAACGGTGACTACATGGCCCAGGAGGACGACTGGGACCGCGACCTCCTCCTCGATCCCGCCTGGGAGAAGCAGCAGCGCAAGGTGGGCCCGGGGCGGGGGGTCTGAGGGGGGCCCCGAGGGCTCACGGCCTGGGACGGGGGGGGGGGTCGTCTGAGGGGGCCCCTGAGGAGTCAGGGCCTGGGGGGGGGGGGGTCGTCTGAGAGGACACCTGAGGAGTGAGGGCCTGGGGGGGGGGGGGGGTCGTCTGAGGGGGCCCCCGAGGAGTCAGGGCCTGGGGGGGGGGGGGGGTCGTCTGAGGGGGCCCCCGAGGGAGTCAGGGCCTGGGGGGGGGGTGGGGGTCGTCTGAGGGGGCCCCCCGAGGAGTCAGGGCCTGGGGGGGGGGGGGGGGTCGTCTGAGGGGGCCCCCGAGGGCTCAGGGCCTGGGGGGGGGGGGGGGGTGTGCTGTGGGGACCCCTGAGGTGTCAGGGCTTGGGGGGGGTGGCTGTGGGGCCCAAGGGAGCCCCTGAGGGCCCAGGGCCTGGGGGGGTGTCTGAGGGGACCCCTGAAAGCTCAGGGCCTGGGGGGGGACTGTGGGGCCTGAGGGGACCCCTGAGGGCTCAGGGCCTGGGCGGGGGTCTCAGGGGGTCCCTGAGGGCTCAGGGCCTGGGGGGGGGGTCTGAGGGGACCCCTGAGGGCTCAATGCCTGGGTGGGGGTCTCAGGGGACCCCTGAGGGCCCAGGGCCTGGGGGGGGGGTCTGAGGGGACCCCTGAGGGCCCAGGGCCTGGGGGGGGTCTGAGGGGACCCCTGAAGGGTCAGGGCCTGTGGGGGGGGCCCGTGGGGATAGATGAGGGGTTGTGGGGGGACTCTCTGAGGTGAAGCAGGCGCTGGAGGCCCCGAGGGGAGCCGGGGGGAGCCCCTGAGGAGAGGGCGGTGGGCCTGGAGAGAGGCCCTGGGGAAGGAGAGCGGTGTAGGGGGGGGCCTGGGGAGCGGAGGGCCCTGGAGGGGCCCTTCCCCGGGGGGCGTGGGCCCTGTGGCCTGGGTGCCGCAGACCCTGCGGTAGGAAATAAGGGCACTGGGGGGGGGGGCTCTGAGAGGAGGGGAGCGACGGGGGGGGGGGGCTGTGGGGAAGGAGGGGGGTGACGGGGACAGGGGATGCTCGGGGGGAGCCACCCCGAGGAGACACCCGGGGGTGCTGGGGAGGGGTGACGGGGTCCTGGGGCACTGGGGGGCGCGTGGGGCCGGGTGAGGGGGAAGACCTTTGGGGGACCCCGGGGGGCTGCGCTTTGGGGGGCTGGCACGGGCAGCCCGGCACAAAGCCTGGCTCTGAGGGTCTCTCTGGGGTGGTGCCGCCCCGGGGCGAGGGTCCCGGGGTGGGGGGCTGTGGAGAAAACAGCCTTCCCCCCACGCCCGGCTTCGGAAAAATCCCCCGTCCCCCTCTCCGGTGGGCAGCTTCGGCCGGAGCGTGGGCCGCGGGGCGGCCGGAGGAGCGAGACCCCGCCGGAGCCGGGGCGTAAAAGCGTGCGGGGAGCAGGATCCGCTCCCTGGGACAGGAATGGGGAAATAAGGGAGAGGATGAAAGGGCACTGGGGGAGAGGCGGCGGCGGGGAGGGGCAGGTCGAAAGGCGCCGCAGGGAGAGGGCGACGCTCCCGGCACGCTCAGCGCCTCGCTGGGGGTCTCGGCGAGACGGGGCTGGGGGGGGGGGGTTCACCCGCCCCGCACCCAAACGCTGGGACCCTCCGGTCTGCGCCGGGCATCGTGGCGCGGCAAAGCCCGCTCGCCGCGGCAGGGACGGGACCCTTCCCTCCGGCAAGCGCCGGGAGCTCTGGCCTGCCGCCGCCTTCCTCCTGGTTAATAATTGGAGACCGTTTGCAGGAAGGCAGCGAGGTGGCTGTCTGCTGTTTGTGTTTAATTGCCTTAATTGCGGGTTATTTAGGAGGGAGCGGGGTTCGCCGAGGGCGTTTCAGACCCCGCAGGCGGAGGAGCCGGCCGAGGGGGAACGTGGCCGGCCGAAGGGCAGAGCCGCCCCCCACCCCGCCCCGGGCTGGGAGGAGCGGCGTGGGTCGCCGCGCCGGTGCGGACACCTGTATAAACTCAGAAATGCGAACGCTGGGTTTCTGTTGCCATAGTTACGCTGGGTTGTTTTTTTTTTTTTTAAAAAAAAAAAAAGAAAACCAAAACATCACAGCTAAACGGCATAATTTTTGGCGAAGGAAGCGCGTGCCAGGCCTCCTCCTCCTCCTCCCTGGAGCGGTGCTGCGGCCAGCCCCAACCCGCCGCTTCCCAGCGAGTCTGGGGCCATAACGTACTTTTTTTTTTTTTTGCTGTCGGCCTCGGTTTTAACGAGCTTTTGGGTCTGTTGGTGCTAAACGCCCGGAGTTTCCCCGCGGCGGGGCTGGACGCCGTGGCCGTTGGGGGTCCGGAGGAGCCGGGGCTGAGCTGCCGCCGGGTTTCCCTGCCTCACGTGGAGAAGGAGACACAATATTTAGAGAGGGTTTTGGCCGACGCGCGGCTCGGTAGAACTGTCGCGGAGCTGTTTAGTCTCGGGGCCGGGGGGGGGGGGGTGAATCGCGCCGTGGCTCGCAGCCCGAGCTGCCGAGCGCGGGTGAGCCGGCACGCCGGCAGATGGATGAGGTTCACGAGCGCTGGACTCGAAGCCAGTGGTTATAAATTCCAGCTGGTTCAAAGGCAAGGCCTCGTCGGCTTCGGGCGGAGGGCTGGCTAATTAGCAGGCTGCAACCCCCCCACACACACACCTCGCCCCGATTCGGCACCCGGCCCGTCGGAAGCGTTTCCCGGGTCTGGCCGTCCCCCTCTCCGTCCTCCCCTTCTCCGTCCGCAGCCGGCGGTGAGTTCGCCTCCGCAGCGGCTCTTCGTCTTCTCCTCCTCGGGCGAGGGGACGGGCGCGGACGTGCTGCCCGGGGTGGAAAACCGCCTGCGACTCCAGGAATTTGGGGATCCGGCTTCCCCGTACATCCCGGCTTCCCCGAAGGCGAGGATGAGGCTCGAAGTCAGTCCTGATCCTCACAGGAGGAAGAGACGGCGTTGGAAACGGTTCCTCTGCGGGTGTCGGAAGGACCAGCGCGCTCGTCTTCAAGCTAATTACTTCTTTTGGAGCGGTTTTGTGTCTTTTTGATCTTGGGGAGGGGTGGGGGGGAAGCTGCCGGCATGCCGAACATCCCGCTCGGCCGGGGCTGGCTTTGGAGAGGGAAGGAGGCGGCGAGCTTCAAGCCTCGGATCCCTTAAACGTCTGCTGCGCTGAAACGGACACGACCGAGGCCTCGTCCCCTCCCTCGCGGCGGGAAAGGCAGCCGGGGCGGAAGGACGGGGACGTTCCCGCTCGGAGCGTGCCGGTGCGGAGCCATCCCAACGGCTGCGGTTTTGCTGCTGGTATGTGTCCAGTCCCTGGGGTTTCTCCTCTGGAATCTCAGCTATGTGGCTTGAACAGCGGGACACGATCTGCTAGCGTCCGTCCTTCCCGGCGTCCGTCCGTCCTTCCCGGCATCGGCAAACACGCCGGGGCAAAAAAAAAAAAAAAAAAAAGGGGAATCGGTGCCGGCGCGCGGCCTTAAACAGAGGTGCGCGCTCCCGGCTTCCGATGCTGGCGGTACTGGAAAAATAACTCGGCGAAAATACAGCGTCCTTGAGGGTCATTGGGGCGATAACGAGCCCGCGGGGCGATAACGAGCGCGGTTCGGGAGGCGCTCGTCCCGCGGGGCGAACGCCTGCTTCTCGCAGCATCGTCTCGTGCGTCCCTCGTTTAATTGTACCCGCCGCAGGTTCGTCGGATCCGGGCTGCCCCGTGCTGCTTAACGACCTTCGGCCCGTTAACGGGGCCGGGCCGAGGGCTGGGGCTGGCGCCTTGCCCGCCATGGGGACGAGCGGCGAGGAGCGGCGGAAAGGGTCGCCTGTGGCTTCGCCTCGGGCTCCCCCTTCGCCTCCCCCGAGAGCGCGGACGTGGTGGAGGAGCGGCCGCTTCTCCGCTGCCCGCTGGATTCTTGGTTTCTCTCCAAAGACAAAACATCTGGCCCCGAGAGCCCTCCACCACCTCCTCGGAAAACATCCTCGGCATCCTCGGCTCCCTCCGGCTCCTGCACGGCGGCTTTCGGGCCCGTGCCCGGAGCGGGATTCGCCTTTAAACCCTCCTTTGGAGGAAGACGCTCTCTGCGTCCCCGCTTTCCTCGCCCTCGGCCCGTCGCTGGTGTTTTCCCGGCGTCGGAGGCGTGGAAAAGCCCCCCACCACCCACCCCGCGTTGCCTTCGCCCCCAGTTTTTTTTTTGACGTGGGCGAGCTCGTACGTAAAACTCCCGCGGCGATTCCCGGTGCGATGGTATAAAGGTGCTCGTCCCGATGGCTGGGGCCGGGCACGTTTTTCTCCCGCGCTTAAGCCCCTTTCGGGCTCCCTGGCTCTCTTTTTTTTTTTAAAAATAATCCACCTACTTAATCCCGCTGAGGCAATTTTTCAATCCCAAGTTGTATCCTTGACGGCAGATTACTTACCTGGCCGTGGTGGCGGCACGTTAATGCCTGTTTAATGACGCAGACCCGCTGGGCAGGAGCCCCGGTTACGCAAAGAGCCGGGGAAACGCTCCGGCAGGGCTTTCCGCCGCGCCCAAACACGACGGCTCTTCCTAACGAGGAGGACTCGACGACCGGGGATCGGGAAACGAGGATTTTTCGCGCCCCGTGCTCCTCCTCGGCGCCCCTCTGGCAGTGCCAGGACGAGGGCTGCCGGTCGGTGGTATAAACGGGCGTTAATTCCTCCGTCTGGCCCTTTGGCTTGGTAACCTCTCTCTGCTTTTTTCCCTTTTTCTTTTTTCCCCCCCTTTTCTTTTGGCGTGTTTGCAGCCCGCGTCGGAGCCTCTCCTCCCACCTCGGGCAGGGTAACGGCAGCGCCTGGTTTTCGGGGAGGAAACCGGTGGATACAGCGAAGCCGGACCCGGCCGCGCCGGAGAGGACAGAGAAATTACCTGTCGTTTCCCGTGATCTAACGGACCGAGCTCTTCCAGGAGCTTATATTTAGCCCTAGAAACGCACCGCTGGAAAAACCTCCCGTAAAGCTCGTGCGTGCCGAATATTTGGACGTGCCGAATATTTGGACGTGCCGAATATTTGGACGTGCCGAACTCCCGGCTGAGCCGGGCCGGAGCCGCTGCACGGCAGGCAACGCCCGGCTCGAGGTGTGCCGGCTCTCGGCGCGGAGCTCCTCATCCTCGCAGGAATGCGGGTGCGCCCGCCGGCCCTGACTCACCTGCACCCTTATCTCCCCTAAAAACGGAGGCGCCGGAGCCGACGGCATCGCCCTGGCTCGGACCCAGCCCCGGAGCAAGAGGAATTTCGCCTCTTTACCGTGTGTTCCGTCCCCCCGTGTGTGTCCCCCCCCACCCCCCGGCCCAGACCCTCAAAAATCGGAGCGGCCTCCGGGCTGCGGCACGCCGGACCCCGGCGAGGGTTTGCCGCGGGGGGCCGTGCCTCCCCCGGCTGCTTCCTGCCGCCGTCCTCCTCCGAGTTAGCTGCTTTCTCCCCAAACGGTTGAGCCGACAGCCTAATAAGGGAAAAGAATGAGGAGAATCTCCATGGTCCGGCCTCCCCCCGGCCCGTCCGGTAGCAGCAAATTAGAAAGAACAAAAAAAAAAAAAACCCAAAAACAAACAAAAAAAAAAACCAACCCGACCCACGACGAGGGAAATGACGAGCGACTGGAGACGCCCGGCGAGTCGCGAGCAAACCCGGGCTGTGCCGGGCCGGTGGCTGCCCGCCCGTGTCCCGGCGTTTCGGGATGCGACGGCGGTGTCACCGCCCGAAAGGCAAAGCCCGGCGGTGGCGGCCGGGCCGGTAACGACGCCCTTCTAACGAAGGCAGGACCAAGGAGGGGAGACGTTGCTCCTCGGCATCCCTTTTCTCCCCATCCAGAGAGAAAATCCTCGTTTCTCCTGATTTTTTTTTTTTTTGGTAATTTTTTCCCCCCCCTCCGCTTGAGCACCGGGGCTGCCGCTCCTCCTAGGAAAAGCGGCTTCAGCGTCGAGCTGAGCCGTTAGAGACGGTAATTAGCCGTCCCGCTAATTGCCAGCCAAGGCTGGGGCTGATACAGACGGGTCCCTCGGCCGCCTTCCTGACGCGTTGGGAAATGCCTGTTTCTTCTCCCGGAGCTTTGTTTTGGTCTCCGCGACGTCTCGAGAGCAGGCCGATAACCCGGGGCGCAGGAACGATTTCCTGCCCTAACGAGCTTCCCCTTGGCGGCCCTAACGAAGGGGAGGCGGCGCGGCCGAAGCGGTGGCTCTGCCCCAGTACGTTGGGTTCTGCCGGACCCCCCCCGACCCCCCGTTACCCACCCGAGCCCTTGGGGACCCGCTGCCCCTTTCCACGCACGTGGCTGCGTTCGGGCCGGCCGTGCTTATTCCCGGGCTGGATGGTTTTTGGATAGTTTGGGGTTTTTTTGTTTTTGTTTTTTTTTGCTTAAAACCTTGGAAATGAGACCAAAAGCGCCCGGCCGCTTGCGAGGGGTCTCGTTGCAACCCCGCTCCAGAGGAACCGGCGGCGATACCGGGCTCATCGCTCCGCGGTCGCCTCGATCGAGGTCCCTCTCGCCGGGGAAAGCGCTCGCGGGCGAGAAGACGCTATTTTAAAATTTAAAAAAAAAAAAAAAGTTATTCCAGTAGACTTCTAAATAAAGATGCTTTTTTTTTTTTTTCCTTTTTTTTTTTTCCTTTTTTTTTTTAGGACAGATTATTGTCGGTGGTGACCTAATGGAAAAATACCGATAGGGTTCTGCCCATAAATTTCCCCGAGTAAACAAACAAAGCCTGTGCCACGGCCCCCGAAGGACAGCGGAGAGGATTTCGGTCAGGTTTTCGAGTCGGTCTAAAGTCCGCGTTGGTATTTGCCTTAAAAGGAAGGGAGGCTGCAAAAATCCGCCGGGATCGTTTCCGTCTGCGCCGGGCAGAGCCGATGCTGCCCGGTGGCGCTTGCGGGCTGACAGGTGAAAAATAAAAGCCCCCCACCCCTCCCCGGCAAGCAGCCCCCCATCGGCAGCCCCCCCCCCCCCCGCCCGGCGTCCCGCTGGCGCGACCGGCACGGCGACGGCTTTTCGAAGCCGAATTTGGCTTGTGTGGAAAGACGGGCTCAGATGAACCCCTCTCCCCACTCCCACCCCCTACCCCGAAAGCCCCCCAGATTTGGGGGGGGTGTGGGGGGGGGGGGAAGGCGAGGCGGGTTTCGCCGGGCGCGCTCCTCCCTTCCCCTGTTTTCTCAAGGTTTCCAGGCGTTGCGTAAAATTGGAGGGAAACCGTCGGGTTTTCGGTGGGGTTGAGGGGAGGTCTCCCCCCCGCCGAGGGGGGGGTTGGCTCGGGCTCGGCGCCCGGGGAAGGTGCGGGGCCACCTATTCCTCCCCGACAAAGGCGGCTTTGATACAATGCCTGGAAAGCGTTTCTCCAGCGCCTCCGTGGGAAGGAAATTCCAGAAGCATGTGTGGAATCTCCTTTTTTAGTAACTTTTATTCGTAACACATTGCTGCGGGAAAGCTGCTCGTTACCCGCCCGCCGGTCCTTAGGCCGGCTTCGTTAGGCTTGGCTCATCTCGGCCGGCTAGGCTCGCCTCCGTCCCGAGGCTGCCGGATGCAGCGGGACGCCCTCACCCGAACCGCTTTTTGGGCTCGATTTGATGGGGTTTTAGCTAACGGGCTCCGAGCATCTCAGCGCTGGCCTGCTTGGGGGGGGGGGGGGGGGCGGGGTAAAAGCTTCGGCTCCGGGGGTGCCGCCGGGTACCCCTGGTTGGGAGAGGGGGGACGCGGGGGGAGAGCGAGGGCTCAGCTCGGCAAACAGCACCCGACTCGGTGCCGCGGCTGCCCGGTAGCCGTAGGAAAAGAAATTCGCGGGACCTGGAACAGATCTGTCATCTTTTGAGGAAACGAGCTTCTGGGGAGGTTTTGGGAGAGCTCGAAGGCTTTTTATTGCTTTCTGCGACTATTTTTAACTCCTCGGCTGTTTCCATAGTGTTTCGGAAACAAGGACGGGCTGCCTGCACCGGTTTTCGGCGCCGCCGCAGCGATGGGGGGGGGGGGGGGGGGACGGGGACGACGACACCTCGGCCGGGGCTGCGGATGAGCCCGGGGGCTGCGGCGCGTCGGCTCGGCACGCCGGGCGGCTTCAAAAAAGCCCCGGGGAAGCCGCGTGCCGAAAGGCAGCCGTCCCCGTGGCCGGCCGTGACGGCTCCTCGGCCGGCAGCGGCAGCCTGATATGTATCACGCAGCGGCTCGGCCCCGGCGCCGCACGGTTTAATGCTTTTTTACGCAGAGCAGCATCCTCGCAAAACCGGAGCCGTACGAGCGAGCGCCTCGACGGGGCTGAATCACTCCAAATGTAAAGTGGAAAAATTCCTTCGGAGGTGGAGTTTTGTTCCTGTTTTTACGCTCGGTTTGGCGGTGTTGGGTTTTGTTTTTTTTTTTCAGCAGCTGCGTACGGGTGGGTTTTGCCACGCCGGGCGTGATTCAGCTCTTGACTCGCCTTTTCCACGTGCCGGGGCTCGCTTCGCAGCTGGTCTCTCCGTCGAGTTTCCCCCAGCTGGCATCGCGGCGAGCTCCGGCGAGCTCGCCTGGTTCGGCGACAACACCCGGACACGCCTGGCAGAGGCATGCAGCGGCGTGTGACGGCTGTCATTGCTGAGCGGTTGTTCAGGGACGTCTGACAGGCGCGAGGTCCTGATAAGCAGCCCGGGAACACCCTCGCCGGCTGGGGATTTACCTCTCTCCTGCCCTTATACGGCCATCTCCGCTCTCCTTGCCGCCGGGATGCCGAGGTCGCCACGCCGCCGGCCCCGGGGCAAGTCAGAGAGGCGACCTAGCGCGCGTGAAATGCCAAACCGTAAGGTCCCGGGGTAGGAAAGGTGACTTTTTCCGAGCCACCGGGCTGCCTGGCACGCGCTCGGTGCCGTGGGGCGGCTTCTCTGCGGTGAAGGTGAGCTCGCCCAGGCTGCCCCGGTCTCTCCGCCGGGACGTGGGCTGCAAAAACGGCTTTAGCAAACAGAGCCGCCGCGTTTCCCCCGTGAAGGTGACCCCGCGTTCCTCTTTAAGGTCAATCCTGGCGTGTTTGTATTTCTGACGCCGCGAAGCCGACGTCCGGCTCGGGTGGGAAGCGGGCACGGATCCTGCGGCGTTCGGCTGTGTGGACACGGCACCGCGGCGGCCAGGGGGTGTTTCTTCTCCGAAAAACCTGCCCTAAAAGCAGATATTGGGGTGGAGCGAGCCCTGCTCCTCAAACCGCCGGCTTCGGGGGTCTCCGTGCCGGAGGGGCTCGGAGCCGCCTCCGGATTTGGTTCCCGGCCTGGTCTGGGTTTAACCGAAACCCGGCTTAGCACGATCGTTGCCGCCTGACCCCTTTGCAGCCGGCGGTGCTGCTCCCGAGCCGGGGAGGGGGCGAAACCGCTTCCCCCTGGTCCTGGTGGGATGAATGGCTCGTTAAAAGCTGTCACTGCAGCATTCCCCGGCCGTGAGCTCACCGCAGCCCAGGAGCCTGCCTCGAACAATGCTCCCCGTTCAACCGCCCGGCCGTGCCGCGGCGGCAAGGAGGCGGCGGGGGGGAACCCGGGTCACCCTCCCCGAGCCGGCGACGGGCCCATCCGAAACCGAATCGTGGCCAGTGGGTTCGCAACCATCTTGGACCGCGGGCGGGGGGGAGGAGAGCGGGGAGCGTAAACTTTCCCGGCGTAAACTTTTGCCGCTTGGGTTAACGGTGGTTTATTTCCCCCACCCCGAGCACGGCTGCTCCGCGGAGCCGAGGGGCCGGCAGCTACGAGCGCGAATCCGGAGCCTGAGCGCGGATTCAGGCCGTGATTCGGCAGGGCTCACGGCTCCGGGCGGAGCAGCGGGAAATAACCTGCTTCGGTGCATCATTACCCGGGGCCGGGGTCTGCAGGGGAGCCCCGGCTGCAAACCGGGAGCGCTGGGAGCCGGCAGCACCTTTAACGCACGCAAATGCCCGCTCCCCTTCGGGGAATAAGGCCCCGCGCCCGGGGGAGTCCGAGACGCATCCCAAAGCCTCGGCGCAGGAATCTGCTCTGTTTGCAGTTCGGCGTCTTGACCTTCGCCAGCCGCTGCCAGCAAATATTTGCTGCCGAGCGTCCGAGGAAGGGGGGACGGAGCGGAAAAACCTCTCCCCTCGCTGGCAAAGGCGTTACTGCAAACCCTCCCGGGGCTCGCGGGGCGTGGGTGGGCAGGGCTGGCTGCCCGTTTTGCAAGGCAGCTGCCAGCCGGGACATCCTTCCTCCTGCTGTGCTTTGGCGGAGCCCGGAAGCTTTCGTGGGGCGAATCCCCCCCGCGGGTCTCCGCAGCGAGCGGCCCGCCGGAAAGAAAGCGGAGCCGGGGATCCGCCGGTGCCGCGGGGTGGCTTTTGTTCCCGGCAGACGTCACGGCGTGCCGGCGGGGTCCCCCTTTCCCTGTTTATTCTGCAAAACAACGCGCTAAAACTTTAGTCCCGGGGTTTGACAACAGCGCGGGGGAGAGGCGGGCTCGGGGCGAGCGGTTGGAGATGGGGACAAGCAGGGCCAGCCCGGGGGGACGCGGTGAGTACGGCCCCCGAAAAAACCGGGGGGGGGGGGGGTGTCGGTGCATGGGTTCACGGCGAGGTGGGGCGGAGAGGGGGTGGCTTCTCCGGAGCTCGGCGGTCCCCGGTCTGACCGTCCTCCTCCCTGCCTTCTCCTCGCAGACGTTCACGGCTTGGTGCAACTCCCACCTGCGGAAGGCTGGCACGCAGATAGAGAACATCGACGAGGATTTCCGCGACGGCCTCAAGCTCATGCTGCTTCTGGAGGTGATTTCAGGTCGGTCCCCGCGCCGTATTTTTGCCGGGCAGGACGTGTTGGTGCGGCCTCCCGTCCCTCCTACCCGTCACCGTCGACGTCCCGTGTACCCGCGCTATTCGTAATGCGCGGAAGAGTCCCTGCGAGCTTTATAAAGCCGCGTTTGGGGACGGTGGTGGGGTCTTAATTTTTCTTTGGATGTGCAAATATACCTCAAAGGAAGTCTTTTGTCCCGTGGCCTCGCCTCTAAACGCTCGTCCTCCTCGATGTTCTTTCGCTATTAACCTTAAACAAAAAGCTTGAACCCCGCTGGCTTCTCCTTTCCAGGGGAACGATTGCCAAAGCCGGAGCGGGGAAAAATGAGAGTGCATAAAATCAACAACGTGAACAAAGCCCTCGATTTCATCGCCAGCAAAGGCGTCAAGCTGGTCTCTATAGGAGCTGAAGGTGAGTCTGGACGTCTCGGTGGCCCAATCCAGGCCACGCTGCGTAGCGGGAAGGCTTGCCGGCCGGCACCGGCTCCTCCGTGTCACCGCCGGCTCCTCCGTGTCACCGCGACCCGCGGTCTCTGCCCGCTGCCCCGCAGCGTGACGCCGTGAGCTGGTGCGGGGGCCCGGCGCTGGCACCCCAACGACGTGCCGACCACGCCTGCCTGCAGTTTGCCTGACTTACGGCGGCGGGCACGGCGGGGCTGGTGTTTTCAGGGCGGTATTACACGCCCCCGGCAGCGGGTGAGTCACGGCGCTTGGGCGGCGTACCCAGCTCGCCGCGGAGGTGTCGGCGTGGGTTTATCGCTGCGGCCGCTGACCGGTCCGCGGTTGAGTCAGCTGGGAGGCGCCGACGGTCTCGCCGCCGCGGGGGGAGTCCCTGCATGCGGTCCGGGAAGTGCCAGGCGAGCGCCGCTCGCTGCATTGGAGCTCGGGGATTAAGGGCGGCTCAGTCTCCCTCTCCAAGGTCAATGCCATTTCAGGGAAGCCGTTGCGCAACGTGGTTTTGCCGGACTCGTCAGAAAAGCGTGTCTCCCTCCAGCCCGCGCCCCAAGCCCGGACGAAGCGAGGCTTGCTAGGCAAGGCGTGAACTCCCCCTCTCCTGCGGCGAGCCCCGGGCAGGCTGCGGGAGCCACCCCAGGGTGTTTCGGTTGATTTTCAGCCTGCGGGCAGGGAGGTTTGGCGATGGGTTGAAGATTCGGCTTCCTCCAGGGCTCATCGCGCGGGTACCTGCTGCGGCCTTGACCGATTGCCGTCGGCGATGGGGTCAAAAAAAAAAAAAAAAAAAAAAAAATCTCCAGAAAAGCCAAATATTTGCATCTGCGCTGTTCCAAGTCGTTCTGCCCGCTGTTCCCTGTGAGCCTCGCCCAGTGTTCGTACTGGCAGGAGAAGTGTTATGGTTTCAAAAACAAAATTCCTCCCATTAGATGAGGATCTCTGATTTTCCTCAGTCGCGGGGTTCGCCGGGGCCGGGCCAGCTCGCCCGGCCCTGCCCCAGCTGGTGTCGATTTGGGTCCGTCCCCACGAAAAACAACCTGGTCAAACGGAGCAGAAAACAACTTCACTTCGGTTTTTCTCCGGTCGCAAACGAAGCGGAGCGTGTCCTTTGCCTTGGGGAACGGCCTCGGCGTCGCCTTTGCACCGAACACGTGGACGTCGAAGGGTTCGCCTTGCAAACGGCCGGCTTGACGCGGGAGAGGACGCGGCGCCGTTGCGTTCCTGCGAGCCGGGAGCCTGCCAGCTAAAGAGAAGCGGGTTCGACGCCGGATTTAATTCCCCCTCCACCTTGCTCGGAGGTCTCCGTGCTCCTCCCCGGGGCTGGGGGAGAGGATTTCCCGGTCCGCGCAGCGGCCGGGACCGCTCGCCTTCGGATTTACTCGCCGCTGACGAAGCCCGAGGGCTGCCCCGGAGCTTCGGGGCGGTTTTTGCGGGGGACGGGGCCCCGTTTGGCAGCGGCTCACCTTGCAGAGCCAGTTTTTGAATAGGCTGGAAGACCGCGGCTCGCTCCGAGGTTACATCTTTGAAGTCTTGTCGGCTGGCGTCGCTTGCCTGCTGGGGAAGACTGCCTGTTCCCGAAACCGGTGCGTGTTCCAACTGGTGCCGCATTAAAACACAAGATGCGAGGGTGTGGTGGTGGTTACAACAGCCGTTTATCCACCAAAGTCTCCCACGCGTCAGCTGAACGGTCACTGCAGGAAACTGCTCCTTCAGTATCTTGACCTAATCCCTCAACCTCCCCCCCCCCAAAACAAGCGCTTGGGTTGCTCAGGGGATGAGAAATGTCGCATCTGCTTGTTCAAGGAGATACCTTCCAGCCTCCCCGGCCAGGGTGGGAGCCCGAGCTCCTCGGGAACCGTGGTTCGGTTCTCCTCGGTGGTCAAACGAGCTGTCCCATCAGCTGGGGACGCGGCGGGTCACCGTCCGGACCTGCCGAAAATGCGACCGGCACGAGGTCCGGCAGAGGCGGAGCTGGGCATTAACATCACGAAACTGGGTTTGGAAACTGGGTTTATTCTGGAGGACGCCTGCTCTGGTTCTGGACTTACTTGGTCACGAAAGACGCAGGGCGAGGATCCGACGTATCGTGGGCGAAGAGCGAGCTGCGCGTTCAGGATCGTCTCGTAGCTTCCGACGTACCAGACGAACGCGCGCAGCGAAACCGAAGCGTGGGGCGGGTTGGGTGGCGAGCCCGAATCTGGGCTCCGGGGTGCTGCTCCGGCAGCTCCTGCCTGTCCCTCCGCCCCCGAAGGCAAAGCGGGGAACTGGGGGGGGAAGGAGCTGCTCGTGCTGCCTGCCTGCTTGCCGCTGGCATTCGCGGGCGTCCTGCTCTCCTGCAGACGCCGTGAGCTCCCGGCCTGTCCTTGCGAGCTGCGAAGCAATCGGGTGTCTCTCTGGATGTGCTCGCGGGGCAGCCCTAGCGTTCGGCTTCCCGATGAGGCGCTGGAGAGCCGCAGACCTTCCCCGCTGGCTCCCTGCTCCCGCACCCCTTGGAATTACGCTGTAGGTGGGAAGGGACGTCGGCTGCCTCCGGCCGCGGGGAGCTGAACGTCCGTTTTTTCCCTTTGGCTTTCAGAGATCGTCGATGGCAACGCGAAGATGACGCTGGGCATGATCTGGACCATTATCCTCCGATTTGCCATTCAGGACATCTCGGTGGAAGGTAAGGGGCCAAGGATACGTGCGCCGCAGGCGGCATCGCACGCCGAATCCCCTCTCCGGTCCTGCGGGCAAGGCTGCTCCGGCTGGTTCGTGAGCTGCCGTGTCCCTTTGCAGAGACCTCGGCGAAGGAGGGCTTGCTGCTGTGGTGTCAGAGGAAGACGGCTCCCTACAAGAACGTCAACGTGCAGAACTTCCACATCAGGTAGCCCTCCTCGGCGGCCGCCTCGGCTCCGAGAGCCGCCCCTTCACGCGCTTGCGGGAGGCGTTAGTGCCGCTCCCCTGGGCTTCGAGGCTCCTCTGAAATACTCGGTGGCGAAGCTTTCGGCACGGCTGGAAGGGGAAAACGCAGCTCCTGCTGTTTTGTTTTGTTTTGTTTTGTTTTTCTGCGGTTACGCCTGAAATATCTGCCCCTTCTCCGGGCTGCCTTTCCAGGAGGGGTTTTCCAGGGTCTGAGGAAGACGCGCGGTTCGTCTTGGCCCTTCTACTGTAAATTAGTGAATCGGGGAGGGGTGGACGAGGGGGATGGCGGGGGACCCCTCTGTGTGAATTTAAGCCCCGTGCTGGCGCGGGGATCTCACTCTCCCCTCTTCTCTTGCAGCTGGAAGGACGGTCTTGCTTTCAATGCCTTGATCCACAGACACAGACCGGAGCTCATCGAATACGACAAACTCCGAAAGGTAAAACTCGGCGGCAGCACAGTCTCTTCCCTGCTGCTTTTCTCCTCTAAAAACCGAGCTTTGAGCTGGCGGAGAAGCGTGGCTGTCCCGTCCGTCCGTCCGTCTGCTTAACTGCCTCAGCAAGGCGTCGGTGCTCCCCGCAGCCCTCGGACACCAGCCCTCTTCAGTAGCTCGTCTCCTCTCTCTAGGACGACCCCGTGACGAATCTGAACAACGCCTTCGAGGTGGCGGAGAAGTACCTGGACATCCCCAAGATGCTGGATGCAGAGGGTAAGCTCGCCGGGTGCTTCGAGCTGTAACGCGCCGCCGAAGGGTGACGCCGTCCGTGTGCCGTAAACGTCCAGGTCCTTGACGGAAGATCCGCTCCTTCGGGCGCCAAGGAAGCGTGCCGGCGGCCAGCCTCGCCCGGAGCTGGGGAGGGGGGTGGTTTAGCATCGGGGGACTGTATTTAACAACGCGCTTCTGCCCGTACAGGTGTATTTATCTGGCTTTTAAGAGCTGCTTGTTGGTGGGATTCCAGCCTAAAGAGGAGCTGGCTCCTAGGCAGAGCGTGGAGAGCGAGCCTGGCTCGCGCCAGAGGCGGCGAACGTCCCCCTCTCAGTCTGACCCTTGTTGTTCACTTGCAGACATTGTCAACACAGCTCGCCCCGACGAGAAAGCCATCATGACCTATGTGTCGAGCTTCTACCATGCCTTTTCTGGGGCTCAGAAGGTACCGGAGGCGGCTGTGTCCATCTTGCTGTAACATTTCCGACTGCAGCATCCTACACTCACGCGACTTCTCTTTCAGATGGCCGTTTTGTCTCTTGTTGACTTGGGAACCAGACCTCAGCTCGCTCACATGGGTTTAAAAAAAAGCTGCTCGGCTTCCCCAGATCTGTCTGTAAATGCGATGCCAGCGCAGCTGGGCCAAGGGGCTGGCAGAGCACCAGCCCGGCACTAACCTGGGGCGGAAAGGAGCTTCCTGGAGCTGCCCCGTGAGGCTTGGGAGCTCAGCTCTATCTCGAAACGAAGCCTCAGCACTTTGCAAGAGGCTGAGCTATTAAGCAGGGCAAGCGTAGCAGCAAAAATAACCCCGTCGGCCAGCCCTGGTCTGGATCCCAGGCCCCAGCAAGCGCTTGTTCCCCTCCGCTGCATGCCCGAGGGGGGTTGAGGATTCCTGTGCCGCTTCTTCACCCTCTCTCCTCCCTTTCTCTCTGCGCAGATATTGTAGGCACTCTCAGGCCCGATGAGAAGGCCATCATGACATACGTTTCCTGCTTCTACCACGCTTTCTCGGGTGCTCAGAAGGTGAGCTTTGCCGGGTGGAGCTGCGCGCTTGGGTCGAGCCGCTACTAACATCGGACCTTCGGTCTCCCGAGGGTTGTTGCGCTGCTGCACGGCTTCTGGAAACGTAAAAACGGGGCCGGCTTTAGCTCCGCTTCACTCGGGAGAAGGGCAAAGCGTAAGCCCCTGGCCGGGAGGAGAGCCGGGCTGGCTCCTGCGCTGGAGAAGTCTTTCCAGGCTTAGCGCAGCTGGGCTTTTGTCACCGTACGGGGCAGGAGGTAACCTGGGTAAACCAAGAAGAGCCCGAGTCCCGGCTTTGCACCACGACCTGGGTTTCTGAGGCATCCCTTCGGCACAGTCCGGGCTTGCGAGAGCTCGAGGCAACGTCTTAAATCAGCTTTACCCGAGGGCTTGGGGAGAGGGGGGCCGGTGTTCCCTCCAGCCCAGTCTGAGACCTTCGTTAGGGAGACTCGTTAGACCAGCGCTCGGAGCCAGGCGTGAAATCTGTCGTCGTGTCGGGGCGCTGCCTGTCACCGTGGGGTGCCTGGGGAGGGCTCCTGCCCTACCTCCCCGCTTGGCGCCGTCGCTCAGCTGCCCTTTCCTTTCCTTCCTTCCTAAACGCCTCGCGTTAGACCCAAAGCGGGGGTGGCTGGCAGCGCAGCCTGTGCATCTAAGAGGCATCGCTGTTTCGGGCAGATCAGCAGTTACCGTTTTGTGCTAGTCGGAGGGATTGGGGAAATAAATGAGCCTTTTGGTGGCTGGGAAAGCCGTCGGCGTGCCAAGAGCTGGGGCAGAGCCTGAGCCTCAGCTTGTGCGGGAGCAACCCGGGTCTTGATCCGCGCGGCCGAATTGTGGTCAGAGCCCCCCGCCCCGAGCGTGGCCGGCGCCGAGCTCTCGAGGACGGCTGCCCCTCGGCACGGGCGGCTGCGGGATGGTTAACGAAGGTCGGGGTTAATTAGCTGGCTGCGTGAACCCCCCTGCAGCAGCAGCCTGCGTCTGGAAGGCTGCAAATCCCAGCCTGGCCGGTGGTTTTTATTCTTGCTGGTCCGCTCCCGGCCGGCATGCCCTCCTCGTCAGCTGGCCTCGATTGCCTCCGGGAACATGTGCTGTTTTCTTCTGCGCCGAGCTCGGAGGCGGCAGCGCCCGGCTTCGGCGGGGAGCGTGGCTAACGCGGTTAAGCCGCACCCGGGGCAGCGGGAGGAGCAGCCCGGTGCCGCGTCCCGTCTCCCTCCTGCCTTTTCCTTGGGTTTCAGGCCTCCGATGCCTAGCTTTTCTCTTTTTATTTATTTATTTTACTTTTCCCCCGTGGCGACTCGTTTTTCCTCTTCCCCATCCTTCTGTAGACCCTCTCCACTATTTCTGTTGATGTCTGGCTTTCAACTCCTCTTCTTGGACTCTTTCTGTGCTGCCTACCAAGGTACTCGATCCCCCAGGCTTATCTTTTCTGCCTCCTCCTCACCCTCCCAGCCAGTGTAGAGAGGATCTGCCTTCATGGAAGAGCAGAAGACCGAAGGATGGTGCTTAGAGATGGGTAAAAAAAAAGAAAAAAGAGGAGCAGCCTGGATGTGACGGGCTTTCTCCTGCTCCGTGCAAAGCAGCGCCAGACCCCGGCAGGGCAGCGCGCCTCCGGACAGAGAGCAGGGAAGGAAAAACACCGGGGCAGCGCGGGTCTTGCTCGTGATGGTGGCCACGCTCGGCGTGGCCGCGCGCTTCGGGGCTCCGGCACTCGAAAGCCGAGTCTGCCTCGTCCGCGAAGCCGTTGGTAAGGTTTGACCTGCGATGCTCGTGCGGAGGTGGCGATGCTGGAGCTGAGCTGGAAGTCACCCGCGAGGGTCTCGGGGAACCCGGCTTTCCGCAGCCTCGAGGCCAGGCTGCGTCTCCCCTGCGCGGTGCCCGGAGATCCCCCCCCCCACCCAGCCGGGCTGCCGGAGGGGGATGCTGGGCAGCTCCCAAATCCCCCAGGCTGGTCGGAGCGCTGCTCCGGCAGAACGGGTCCGGTTGGAACGGGGACGTGCGGGTTGGGGCGCCGCAGCCTTCCGCGGCTCTGAATCCCTCCTCGTGCTACTCTTTCCCCTCCAGGCCGAGACCGCGGCGAACCGCATCTGCAAAGTGCTGGCCGTCAACCAGGAGAACGAGCACCTGATGGAAGACTACGAGAAACTCGCTTCCGACGTAAGCCACCCGGCCGCCCCGTCACCGGCGGGGTTGGGGGGATGCGGTCCCCCTAAAACTGGCCTCCCTCTGCCGCTCCCCGCCTCCCGCCCATCAAATCCCGTTCCCCCCCACACACACACAGCTGCTGGAGTGGATCAAGCGCACCATCCCTTGGCTGGAGGACCGCAGCCCGCAGAAGACCATACAGGAGATGCAGCAGAAGCTGGAAGACTTCCGCGACTACCGGCGCGTCCACAAGCCCCCCAAAGTGCAGGAGAAATGCCAGCTGGAGATCAACTTCAACACCCTGCAGACGAAGCTCCGGCTGAGCAACAGACCTGCTTTCATGCCCTCCGAGGGGAAGATGGTCTCGGTGAGCAGCTCCTCGAGCATCCTGCGCCGGGGCTGGGGGGGGGGTGGTTAGAGCTGGGAGATCCCGGGGTGGGAAGGGGTACCCACGCTGATGGGGTCCCACCCGTTCCTAAGGCCGCGGTTGAGAGCAGCGGAGCTGGAGCTGCTCCCCTGTGCTCCCAGAGGGGTTTTGGGGGTGGATTCCTCTTCAGCTTCTCCCAAAACCTGGGCTGATGTAAGACGGGGCTCCCAAAGCGGCCAAAACGGTCTCAGAGGGGCGCGTGCCTCCGTTGGCATCGGCGTGGGGAGGAGGGGACCTGCTGCCGGCGGCGGTGGACAGGTGATGAGGAGGAGGTGGGGGAGAAGAGCAGCCGTTGCCCACCCCGGCCAGCCCCCTGAGCCCGAGGCCCTCTGCCCTCTCCCCAGGACATCAATAACGGCTGGCAGCACTTGGAGCAAGCCGAGAAGGGCTACGAGGAATGGCTGCTGAACGAGATCAGGCGGCTGGAGCGGCTCGACCACCTGGCTGAGAAGTTCAGGCAGAAGGCCTCCATCCACGAGGCCTGGACCGAAGGTAGTAGGCTGGGGGGGGGCACCTTTCGGAGGCGGGGGGCCGGGGGAGGTCTTGGGTCCATCAAAGGCGGGTCACCCTGACGGCGACGAAGCCCTTGGAAAGCAGCTCGGCCCTTTTAAAATCCGCAAGCCGCCCTGCTCCTCCAGGAGCAGGAGGGACTGTCCGCGCCGTGGACCGCAGCAGCGGGGCCGACGTGGCGGCGAGCCGCTGGTGCGAGCGACCGGGGTCCCTGTCCCTGAGCTGGTGCTGCTCTCGGGGGGGGGGGGGCAGCAGACCCCTGGCAGCACGTCTCAGAGAGGCTCTTCATTGTTTCAGGGTTTCTGGATGCCTGTGAGCTTGGGCAGGGGGGGGGAAGGCTGTTCGTTTGGGTCCGTCTTTCGAGGGGATGCCGGCCGGGTGGCCTCCTCCAAGCCGGAGGACTCGCCACGGTGCCTCTCCCAGCGCGTACGGAGGGGGACAAAGTGTCAGCCCCGCCGGGGAGGTGACGGCCCTCGCTCCCCTGTCCCTAGGCAAGGAGGCCATGCTGAAGCAGAAGGACTACGAAACCGCCACCCTGTCGGACATCAAAGCCCTCATCAGGAAGCACGAAGCCTTCGAGAGCGACCTGGCGGCGCACCAGGACCGCGTGGAGCAGATCGCGGCTATCGCGCAGGAGCTCAAGTACGTCGGCGCGCCCCGGGGCGCGCTGCGCCTCGGCCCCTTCCTCCCCTGCTCTCTGCGAAACCCTTCGTATCAGGGGGGTCTCCCGGCAAAACCCGGGCCGCGGCTCACCTCCGAGCGCTGCGCCGGCGGCTGCCTCCTCCGCACAGTGCCCCTATTGTTCTGCCCGTCCCTTCCCCCTCCTGTTTTCTCCGCTGCTAGAATACGGTTATTGTAAGGCAGCCCGGGCAGCCCGGCTCTTTTTTTTTTTTCCCAAGTCAGATAAACTTGCACACAATTAGTACACTGAAAGCCAAAGGCAGGGCGAAGCCATGAATGGAGCCCTTATTCCAGCGGCTCGAGTCGCCGACAACCGGGAAACAGGGACACGCGGCTCGGGAGCATGGAAAACGCCGCGGCGAGGAGCCAGGCGGGGGCCGGGGAGGCGCGGCGGCTCAGGCGGGAGCCGGTCTTGTGCGCGCTTGGGCTTTCAACGAGCCCCGGCGCCGCCGTCGGCAGAGCTCGCCCCGCTCGCCGCCTCGGCGGGGGGCTCCGAAAGCTGCTGGAAGGGCCGCTCGTAGCCGAGCGCGTCCCTGCCTCGGGATGCGGCCGGCCGCGAGATGGAGCAGGGCGGGAGCGACGTGGGGGAGCTTAGCCCGTCCCGAAGCGGCTCTCTTGGTCCCTTCCAGCCCCCACCTCTGTGCCCCCCGTATCCTCACCCCGCTGCGTTTCTTCCCCCTGCTAAAGCGAGCTGGATTACTACGACTCGCCCAGCGTGAACGCTCGGTGCCAGAAGATCTGCGACCAGTGGGATGTTCTGGGTTCCTTGACCCACAGCAGGAGAGAGGCTCTCGAGGTAAGCGCAGCCCGTCTCCTTGCTGGCTCCCTGCCCCGGGTGGGGACGGAGGGGACAGGGCCGCCGTGGGGGGGTGGGTTCCTCCGCTCCTAACTCGCTCCCGGCCACGTGCAGAAAACAGAGAAGCAGCTGGAAACGATCGACGAGCTGCACCTGGAGTACGCGAAGAGGGCGGCCCCCTTCAACAACTGGATGGAGAGCGCCATGGAAGACCTTCAGGACATGTTCATCGTCCACACCATCGAGGAGATCGAGGTAGGAGGCCGCGGGAGGAGAGGTGCGAAGGCTCTGTAGCCTTCAGCTTTCTGCAGAGACGCTTGTCTCCTGTTTTGAGATGGCTTCTCGGCCATTTTTCATGCCAGCTCTGGGCTCTGCAAGATCCAGGGAGCTTCTCCTGGGGGGAAGGATGAGCTGGTATCAAACCGCTCTCAAAGCAGCTGCCCAAACCTGACCCCCGGCTCTAACCCGGCCCCTTGCAGGGACTCATCGCTGCTCACGACCAGTTCAAGTCCACCCTGCCCGACGCCGACAAGGAGCGCGAGGCCATCCTGGGCATCCAGAGGGAAGCACAGCGGATCGCGGACTTCAACAGCATCAAGCTCTCTGGGAACAACCCCTACACCTCCGTCACCCCGCAGATCATCAACTCCAAGTGGGAACGGGTAAGTGCCTCCTCCAGCGTCCGCACCACGCGTAGCCCAAGCGCCCGCGAGGCCGTCTGTTAGCGTGCCAGCGGATAATCGCGAAGGGTTCCTCTGTGGGGCTGTAGCTCCTGCTCCCTCCGCAGCCGGCTGCTCCACAAGCTCCTTCCCGTTGTGCCTGGAGCGCCGTGGGTTTCACGGCCGTGCCTTTCCGCAGCCGCCTTTCCCAAATACCTCGGTCCCCACAGCCCTGGCAAAGGTTTGTCCCCGGCTGCCACGTGCGCCCGTGGGTCTTCCAGCACCGTCCCGTTCTCCTCGCAGGTCCAGCAGCTGGTGCCGAAGAGGGACCATGCCTTGCTCGACGAGCAGAGCAAGCAGCAATCCAACGAGCATTTACGCCGGCAGTTCGCCAGCCAGGCCAACATCGTGGGGCCCTGGATCCAGACCAAGATGGAGGTGAGGGCTCGGTCGGCGCCCGAGGGGCGGCTGGCGGTGGTTATCCCGGCGGCCGGCGGGCTCCACCGGAGCGGGAGTGCCATCTGCCGTCCAGAGGGCTGGGGAAGGCAGAGCCGCAGCCCTGGGACCTCTCTTTGGAGTGAGAGCTGCCCTGCGTCTGCGTTGCCCCGACTCCAGAAAGGAACGGAAAGCCATGAATCCGTTGATAAAATCAGCCCGGTGCAGCCCGGGGCTCGTGCTGGTGCTTCCTAGCACCCGTCAGCGCCTCGCGTCAGCCACGGGCGGGCGGCTGGGTCCGTTCAGAGCTCATGGCGTCGCTCCTCGCGTGCCCGACCCTGACCCGGCCCCGCTGGGCTGGTTTCCCCCCCCCCCCCTCCCCGCCTCCAGGAGATCGGGCGCATCTCCATCGAGATGAACGGCACGCTGGAGGACCAGCTCAACCACCTCAAGCAATACGAGCAGAGCATCGTGGACTACAAACCCAACATCGACCTGCTGGAGCAGCAGCACCAGCTCATTCAGGAGGCGCTGATCTTCGACAACAAGCACACCAACTACACCATGGAGGTGGGTGCCCTTCGCCCGCCCGGACTCGGGGATCGCGAAGGGAGAGGTTTTGGCCCTTCCTGGTAGAGCTGAGCCAGCCTTCGGCGCTCTCCTCCGGGCGTCGGGGTGCGCCCGGAGGATTCGGTGACACCCAGAGGTGCTCTGTCCCTTCTTTGCAAAGCCCGGGCTCGGGAGCCGGGGCGCTGGGGGTATCACCGGTAGCTGTTTCCCCACCCAGTGACCCCTGCTTCCCTGACGGCCTTAAGCAAGAGCCGACGTCAAATGGCGGCGTGCCTCAGCTCGGCAAGCCGGGTGTCCCTTCCCCGAGACCCTCACCGCACCTCTTTCCCCCCCCCCGCCAGCACATCCGCGTGGGCTGGGAGCAGCTCCTCACCACCATCGCCCGCACCATCAACGAGGTGGAGAACCAGATCCTCACCCGCGACGCCAAGGGCATCAGCCAGGAGCAGATGCAGGAGTTCAGGGCCTCCTTCAACCACTTCGACAAGGTACCGGGGGACCTCGAGCGCGCCGGGGCGGTGCTGCCGCTGGGCTGCCGAAACCTGCCTTCGCGTCTCGGCTGTCGGCACCTCCTTGGGGGGGGGGGAGGGGGGGGGGGCGTGCGCAGAGGGGGCTGACGCGCCGGCCCTCGTCGTCGTCCCCCAAAGCCGCTGCTGCTCTTTCAGAGGAGCAAGACCCACGGGGTGATTTCCCCCGCCCCGGTGCCGGGACGCAGCCCCCTCGGGGAGCGCAGCCCCCCTCGGGGAGCGCAGCCCCGGGACGTGGCGGAGGCTTTCAGCCTCCTCTGGGCAGCAAAGCCAGCGTGCGTTCCGCTAACAGCGTGTCTTCCACCCCCCCACCCCCCCCCCGGTGCGTGTCTCCGGCCCCCGTTCCCCCCGCCTCGCCTCCGCTGTCGTCCGACGGCCGGCGCGGCTCCCCCCCGTGCTGCGACGCAGGACCACGGCGGTGCCCTGGGACCGGAGGAGTTCAAAGCCTGCCTCATCAGCTTGGGATACGACGTGGAGAATGACCGACAGGTACCCAGCCTCGCTGCCCCGCGGCCAGGGACGCGATTCACCTCTCTCCTTTCTCTCTTCCTCCCCATCCTGTGGTCTTCCTCCCCCTCCTTCCACGCTCCTCCGCCCCACCGCCCGCGTCCGTGCTGGATTTCCCCTGCGACCTCCCTCCCCCATCCCTCCGCGGCACCCTGTCGACTGCCAAAACGCCTCCTTTAACTGAATCTCTGCCTCTCTCTCTCCTCCCTTCCTCCCTGCCCTCCTGGGTTTTCCTTCCTCTTCCTCTCCGTCTCTGCATGCGCTCTCCGTCTCTGCCCTCTGTGGCCGGCGCTCTCTCCTCTTCCTCCTCTTCACCCTCTCGGAGTAGAAGCGCACGGGAAGCATGGACACCGATGACTTCCGAGCTCTCCTTATCTCCACGGGATGCAGCCTGGTACGCTATCTGCTATTTCCCCCTTTTTTTTTTCCCCACCTTTTCCCCTTTCCCATCTTCTTTTCGTCGCTGCGAACCTCCGGGGCCGGCGCTCGCCGCGAGGCGGGGTGGGAGAGGGCTGGGGGCCAGAGGGGGCCGGTGCCGACGGCTGGGCACGACGCCGGGCGCCTCGTTCGTGCCGCAGCGATCCCCGAGGACTCGGGACGTTTCCTCCCCGCGCGGCTGAGACAGCGGAGGGGTCTCACGGTGGGCTCGGGCCAGTCCCGGCGAGCGAGGGGAATTAGGCACCGGTGGGTGAACGCCGGGGAGCCCGGCGAAGGTCCGGCACGCCCTCCTCTCACCGCGGTCCCCCTCCCTCCAGGGCGACGCCGAATTCAACCGGATAATGAGCGTCGTCGATCCCAACAACAGCGGGATCGTCACCTTCCAAGCCTTCATCGACTTCATGTCCCGGGAGACCACCGACACGGACACGGCTGACCAAGTCATCGCCTCCTTCAAAGTCCTGGCCGGGGACAAGGTGAGGCGCCGCGGGGCGGCTGGGAACCGCTCCCTGCGGATCGGGCGCGCGCCCGTGCCGCTTGGGAGCGGATTTGGGAAGGGTGACGGCCCCGGCACCCCGGGGCGGGGGTCCGGTCCACCCCAGATGCTCATCTCTTCCCCCCCCCCCCCCCGCCCCAGAACTACATCACGGCCGAGGAGCTGCGGCGAGAGCTGCCCCCCGACCAGGCGGAGTACTGCATCGCCCGCATGGCCCCCTACCAGGGCCCCGACGCCGTCCCCGGAGCCCTGGACTACAAGTCCTTCTCCACGGCGCTCTACGGCGAGAGCGACCTCTGAGCCCCGACGACGCCGCGGCGGCGGCGGCGGCGGCGGCACCAAGCGCTGGCGCTTCCCGGCAGGAGCCAAGCCCCCGTTGTTGGTTTAACTTTTTTCTTTTTTTTTTTTTTCTTTTTTTTTTTCTTTTTTCCCCGCGCTCTGCATCCACGCTCGCACACCGGCTCTCCCTCCGGCCGCGGGGTCTCCCCTCCCCGGGGAGCCCAGGGAGGGGGGGATCACAGAAAAAGCCGCGGCCGCCCCACCATCCGGTTACTGCCTGTTATACCGACCGCGTACCTATGCAATGATTTATTTCGGGGTTTTGTTTTGGTTTTTTTGGTTTGTTTTGGTTTTTTTTCCACTTTGCTCTGCAGGGAGGGCGGGCTGCCAGGCTGGGGGGGGGGCAGCGCGCAGGGTCGGGGTCCTGGGCGGGGGGGGGGGGGCGTCTCACCTTTTGGTCGCTTCGGGTTTCTCGGCAGGGGAGCGGGGAGCCTCGGCGCGCGCCCGGCAGCTCTGGCTCAGATGGTTATTTTTTTTAATATAAACCCCTTCTATTTTTTCAACTGACAACACGGGCCGGCCGCCGGCGTGTTGAAAGGGAGCCCCCCCCCCCCCCCCCACCTCCTGCCCTGCCTCTGCCCTCTCTTAATTTATGCCTCTCCGTAGCAGAAAATCCGAACGGGGTCTTTGCGGAGCCAGCGCCGGCCCCTCTGACCCGGCTCGGGGCCGGGGGGTCTCGCCCCAGCGCAGCCCCCTCCCCGGCACGTCCCTCCAACCTTGGAGCAGGTTTTTCTGAGGACCAAAAATTTAGGGGGAAGGAAAAAAAAGGAAAAAAAAAAAAAAAAAAAAAAAAAAGGCGAGAAAAAAAGGAGGAAAAAAAAAAAAAAAGCCTGATCTTTTAAAATTTAAATGAAATCCAGAAGGTTCCTATTTACTTTATTAACTTACGGATTTATTATATAAATATATATTCACCTAGCAGCATATATTACCGGTTTTCTTTGTCATGTAATTAAAATATTGCTGATAACTGTTAACGACGGAGACCGCACCGTTCCTCACCGCTGTCGTCCCTCCTGTCCTGGGCCGGGGGCCCCCCCACGGCCGGGACCCCGGGGGCCGGGCCTGCCGCCGGCTTCACCCGCCTCTGCTCGACTGTTCGGAGGATCCTGGGGCACGGGACAATAAAAGGTGTCAGATTTTTAAGGGCGATGAGGTGCATCTTTCTCCGTCTGGGGTGGCTCTGCCCCGGGGGGGGGGGGGGGGGCCGGCCCCAAAATTGCAGGAATTTGGCTCAAAAGCCCTTGGGAAGCGGGAGCCTCCCGGCGAGGTTTCTGCGCTGGGGGTTTTTTTGCAGGTTGTAGCTGAAACGGAGCGAAAAGCCCCGGCCAGCGGGTCCGGAGGGGCTGGGGCTGCTGAGACGTCCCGGCTCTGCCCCGTAACTGCCGGGGGTCCCGGCCCCGCAGCCGGCTGCGGTCGGGGCAGGTGAGGGGGCAGGTCCCCATGGTCACCGTCGTCCCTTGTCCCCCTGCAAGGAGCAGCTGGGACGGGGACGGGACCGTGGGGCTGGGATGGGGATGGGACCGTGGGGCGGGGACGGAGATGGGACCCTGGGGCTGGGATGGGGACGGGACCGTGGGATGGGGACGGGGATGGGACCGTGGGGCAGGGATGGGACTGTGGGGCTGGGATGGGGATGGGACCGTGGGGTGGGGACGGGGATGGGACTGTGCGGCGGGGACAGGGACGGGGACGGGACCGTGGAGCTGGGATGGGGATGGGACCGTGGGGCTGGGATGGGGACAGGGATGGGAACGTGGGGCTGGGACGGGGACGGGGATGGGACCGTGGGGCGGGGACAGGGACAGGGACGGGACTGTGGGGCCGGGATGGGGACAGGGGGGTGAGGATGGGGACAGGGACATGGGGATCGGGACGTGATGGGGACAGCGCCCTGGGGATGGCAACAGGACTGCGAGGCGGTGTTGGGGACGGGACCACGGGGACGCACCGGGGACAGGGACAGGGACAGGACGGTGGGGTCGGGACCACGGGGACGCACCGGGGACAGGGACAGGGACAGGACGGTGGGGTCAGGACCACGGGGCCAGGCTGGGGCCAGGTTTAGGGGGTCGTGCTGGGGGGGACGGACAGGGTTGGGGACAGGATCACGGGGCTCAGCACTGCGGGAAGGGGGGTGAAAGGAGACGGTGGGGCTGGGACCGGCCCCGTCTTGTCCCGGGGACGAGGCTATGGGGCGGGGGGGGGGGGGGGCTATGGGGCACGGCAGGCAGCGATGGAGGCGCACGTGCAAGAACAGCTTTATTGGAGTCAGTGCTGGGTGGCGACCGTGGCACCCGAGGGCCCCGGCCGGCGCCCGTGGGGCGGGCTGGAGGTTGGGCTATGGGGCAGGCCACGAGCCGGGCTACGGGGCCGGCTGTGGGGCTCAGAAGTGGACGTAGGAGAGGACGACGTCGCCCTCCACCTCCAGCGTGTCGACGTGGGGCCCTGGGGGCAGGCGGTGGAAGAAGTCGCAGAGCGGCTGCCCCTCGGCAAAGACCTTGAAGCGATGGTTCCCGCAGCGGATGGAGAGCTGGGGGGGGGGGAGCAGCGGTGGGCGACGCACGCCCTCGTGCAAGGCGTGCCCCCCCGTGACACCAACGCCCACCCACCCACAACGCCCACCCGGCACAATGCCCGTCCTCCTGCCCCGTGGGTCTTCATGCAACGCGAACCCTCGTCCCACTCCCACCCATGTGCAATGACCGCCCTCGTGCACCGCAAACCCTCGTGCAATGCCCACCCATGTGCAATGACCGCCCTCGTGCACCGCAAACCCTCGTGCAAGCGATGCCCACCCTCGTGCAATGCCCACCCATGTGCAATGACCGCCCTCGTGCACCGCAAACCCTCGTGCAAGCGATGCCCACCCATGCGCGATGCCCACCCTCGTGCACCGCAAACCCTCGTGCAAGCGATGCCCACCCTCGTGCAATGCCCACCCATGTGCAATGACCGCCCTCGTGCAACGCAAACCCTCGTGCAAGCGATGCCCACCCATGCGCGATGCCCACCCTCGTGCAATGCCCACCCATGTGCAATGACCGTCCTCGTGCAACGCAAACCCTCGTGCAAGCGATGCCCACCCATGCGCGATGCCCACCCTCGTGCAATGCCCACCCATGTGCAATGACCGTCCTCGTGCAACGCAAACCCTCGTGCAAGCGATGCCCACCCTCGTGCACTGACCACCCTCGTGCACCGCAAACCCTCATGCAAGCGATGCCCACCCTCGTGCAGCGCCCACCCACGTGCGACGCCCGCCCTGGTGCACTCACGTCGAAGTAGCGGCCGCACTGGAGGGGGTTGTAGGGCAGGTCCCGCTCCTCGACCCCCCACTCCCCCCCCAGCAGGCTGTTGCGCACCACTACCCCATCGTCCAGGCGCGGGTTGAAGTGCAGCAGCACGTCCCCCCGGGACCCGCCCGCAGGTTGATGTGGAACCTGGGGAGGGGGGGGGTGTGACAGAGGGGTGGGGGTCAGGGTGCTCTGGGTGCTGGGCACCCCAGGGAAGGGGGTGTGGGGGGGTCCCTTCTCCCCCCCCCCCAAATACCTTTTGGCGTCAGGGGGGATGAAGCCCTTCACCACGATGGTTTTCTTGGGGATGAGCCCCCCCGGGATGGTGGCCACGAAGGGCACAGGCTGCAGGGGACAGGGGAGGGGGCTGGGACAGGGACAGGACCCCCCCAAGCCCCCCAGGACCCCAACAGCCACCCTGTCCTTGCCCCAGAGCCGGGGTCCCCCCCACTCACCGGGTGGAAGGTGGGCGGCTGCCCCATCACCTGCAGGAGAGGAGAGAGGGTCAGCGGGGGACATGGGGACACCCTGGAGACGGGGGGGGTCCCAGTTGTGGCCCCCCCACCCACCCCCAGCACTCACCGGCAGGTTGCTCTGCGAGTAGGGGATGGTCTGCGGCATGTGCTGGGGGGGAGCAGAAAGAGGAGTGAGGGGGGGGCAGTCCCCCAAACACCTGGGTCCTCCCCAGGGTGACCCCCCAAACCCCCCCCGGGACTCACCGGCATGGAGGGGGGGCACATCCCCTGCAGAGAGACAGAGCAGAGGTGAGGATGGGGGGGGGTCCCTACGAGGGGAGGGGGGGATTTGGGGGGGTCGGGGGGGGGGGGGTGGGGGGTGTCCGGACGTGCTCACCGTGCCACCCAGGATGGTGACAGTGTGCAGCTCCAGGTCCCCGTCCACGGTGACGGACGTGACGTGCTCCGCTGACGTGCTCCGCCGGCAGCCGCGTGCGGGAACTCGTCGAAGTGGACTGCCGTTCACCAGGATCTGGGGGGGGGGGGTGGGGTGGGTGTCAGGGGGGGGGGACCAGATCTCCCTCCCCCATGGGCCCGTATACCCCCTGTGTGCCCATATATCCCCCTTGGAGACCCCATAGACCCCCCCTTGGGACTCCATAGACCCCCTGTGAGCCCTTATATCCCCCTTGGGGACCCCATATACCCCCTTGGGGACCCCAATAGACCCCCTGTGAGCCCTTATAGCCCCATTGGAGACCCCATATAACACACTGTAGGCACACGTACCCTGCTGTGAGACCCCATATACCCGTATTTGGGACCCCCGTATACAGTCTGTGTGTCCGTATGTCCTCTTCTGAGACCCCATATATGCCATGTGAGCCCATATCTCCCCCTTTGGGACCTGACAGATGCCCTGTGTGCCCATATATCCCCATTGGAGACCCCATATACCCCCCTTAGGACCCCATATACCCCCTTGGGGGCCCCATATAGCCCCCTTGGAGACCACATATACCCTCTGTGTGCCCATATATCCCCCTTGGAGACCCCCTCCCATATACCCCCTGTTTGCCCATACGTCCTCCCCCCTTGGAGACCCATGTAGACCTTTTTGGTACCCAGTATAACCCCCTGTGTGCCCATATACCCCCTTTGAGACCCCACATACCCCATCTCTGCCCCTATATCCCTCTTTCGGACCACATATAACCCCCTCTATACACGTATGTCCCCTTTGAGACCCTAGTGCACATATAACCCCCTTTGGCATGCCATGTACCCCCCTGTATGTCCCTATATATGCCCTTTTAAGACCCCCATATACCCGTATTTGGGACTACATAGACCCCCTGTTTGCACATATATCCCCCTTGGAGACCTCCCCCCCCCCCATATAGCCCCTTTTGTACACCATATAACCCCTGTTCCCATACCCCCCCCCCCTTTGGGACCCATATACCCCCATGTGTGCCCTTATAGACCTCTTTCAGACCATATATAAACCCCTGTGTACACATATCCCGCTTTGAGACCCCATATACCCATATTTGGGACCTCATATACCCCATGTGTGCCCATATATCCCCTTTAGGGCTCCATAAGCCCCCCTTTGGGAGCCGTATACCCCCTGTGTGCCCATATAGCCCTCCTTTGAAACACTATGTACCCTTTGTGTGCACACGTATCCCCCTTTGGAACCTCATATAACCCCCCCCCCTCCTTTGGGTATATGGGTCTATGAGACTGCATTCTCCCCTTTGGGACCCTATATATAGCCATGTATCTCCCCCTTTACGACCCCCATATATCCCCTGTGTGCCCTTATATCCCGCTTTGGACTACCTATACCCCCCCGCCCTGGTGTGTGCACATATATCCCTCTGTGTGCGACCATATATCTCCTCCTCTGAGCCCGTATGTCCCCCCCCCTTTGGGACCCCATATAACCCCTTGTGTGCACATATATCCCACTTTGAGACCCCCCCATATAGCCCCCGTTTGGGACCCCGTTATACCGCCTGTGTGTGCACATATAGTCCCCCTTTGGGTCTCTATTTACCCCTCTGTGTGCCCATATATCCCTCTTTGGAACCTCCATATACTACTGTGTGCCCATATATCCCCCTTGGGACCCCATATACCTCCTTGGGGACCCCATATACCCTCTGTATGCACATATATCCCCCTTGGAGATCCCATATACCCCCTGTGAGCCCTTATAGCCCCCTTGGGGATCCCATATACCCCCTTGGGGGATCCCATATACCCCCTGTGAGCCCTTATATCCCCCTTGGGGATCCCATATACCCCCTTGGGGAATCCCATATACCCCCTGTGAGCCCTTATATCCCCCTTGGGGGCCCCATATACCCCCTGTGAGCCCTTATATCCTCTTTGGGACCCCATATACCCCCGTGTGCTCATATCTCCCCCTTTGGGACCCCATATACCCCCTGTGAGCCCTTATAGCCCCCTTGGGGCCCCATATACCCCCTGTGAGCCCTTATATCCTCTTTTGGGACCCCATATACCCCCGTGTGCTCATATCTCCCCCTTTGGGACCCCATATACCCCCTGTGAGCCCTTTATCCCCCTTGGGGACTCCATATACCCCCTTGGGACCCCATATACCCCCTGTGAGCCCTTATATCCCCCTTGGGGACCCCATATATCCCCCTTGGGGACCCCATATACCCCCGTGTGCTCATATCTCCCCCTTTGGGACCCCATATGCCCCCTGTGAGCCCTTATAGCCCCTTGGGGACCCCATATATCCCCCTTGGGGACCCCATATACCCCCTGTGAGCCCTTATATCCCCCTTGGGGACCCCATATATCCTCCTTTGGGACCCCATATACCCCCTGTGAGCCCTTATATCCCCCTTGGGGACCCCATATATCCTCCTTTGGGACCCCATATACCCCCTGTGAGCCCTTATATCCCCCTTGGGGACCCCATATACCCCCTGTGAGCCCTTATATCCTCTTTTGGGACCCCATATACCCCCGTGTGCTCATATCTCCCCCTTTGGGACCCCATATACCCCCTGTGAGCCCTTATAGCCCCCTTGGGGATCCCATATACCCCCTTGGGGATCCCATATACCCCCTGTGAGCCCTTATATCCCCTTGGGGATCCCATATACCCCTTGGGGATCCCATATACCCCCTGTGAGCCCTTATATCCCCCTTGGGGACCCCATATATCCTCCTTTGGGACCCCATATACCCCCTGTGAGCCCTTATATCCCCCTTGGGGACCCCATATATCCTCCTTTGGGACCCCATATACCCCCTGTGAGCCCTTATATCCCCCTTGGGGACCCCATATACCCCCTGTGAGCCCTTATATCCTCTTTTGGGACCCCATATACCCCCGTGTGCTCATATCTCCCCCTTTGGGACCCCATATACCCCCTGTGAGCCCTTATAGCCCCCTTGGGGATCCCATATACCCCCTTGGGGATCCCATATACCCCCTGTGAGCCCTTATATCCCCCTTGGGGACCCCATATACCCCTTGGGGACCCCATAGACCCCCTGTGAGCCCTTATAGCCCCCTTGGAGACCCCATATACCACCTGTAGGCACACGTACCCTGCTGTGAGACCCCATATACCCGTATTTGGGACCCCCGTATACAGTCTGTGTGTCCGTATGTCCTCTTCTGAGACCCCATATATGCCATGTGAGCCCATATCTCCCCTTTGGGACCTGACAGATGCCCTGTGTGCCCATATATCCCCATTGGAGACCCCATATACCCCCTTAGGACCCCATATACCCCTTGGGGGCCCATATAGCCCCCTTGGAGACCACATATACCCTCTGTGTGCCCATCTATCCCCCTTGGAGACCCCCTCCCATATACCCCTGTTTGCCCATACGTCCTCCCCCCTTGGAGACCCCATGTAGACCTTTTTGGTACCCAGTATAACCCCCTGTGTGCCCATATACCCCCTTTGAGACCCCCACATACCCCCATCTCTGCCCCTATATCCCTCTTTCGGACCACATATAACCCCCTCTATACACGTATGTCCCCTTTGAGACCCTAGTGCACATATAACCCCCTTTGGCATGCCATGTACCCCCCTGTATGTCCCTATATATGCCCTTTTAAGACCCCCCATATACCCGTATTTGGGACTACATAGACCCCCTGTTTGCACATATATCCCCCTTGGAGACCTCCCCCCCCCCATATAGCCCCCTTTTGTACACCATATAACCCCTGTTCCCATACCCCCCCCCCCTTTGGGACCCATATACCCCATGTGTGCCCTTATAGACCTCTTTCAGACCATATATAAACCCCTGTGTACACATATCCCGCTTTGAGACCCCATATACCCATATTTGGGACCTCATATACCCCATGTGTGCCCATATATCCCCCTTTAGGGCTCCATATGCCCCCCCTTTGGGAGCCGTATACCCCCTGTGTGCCCATATAGCCCTCCTTTGAAACACTATGTACCCTTTGTGTGCACACGTATCCCCCTTTGGAACCTCATATAACCCCCCCCCCTCCTTTGGGTATATGGGGTCTATGAGACTGCATTCTCCCCTTTGGGACCCTATATATAGCCATGTATCTCCCCTTTACGACCCCATATATCCCCTGTGTGCCCTTATATCCCGCTTTGGGACTACCTATACCCCCCCCGCCCTGGTGTGTGCACATATATCCCTCTGTGTGCGACCATATATCTCCTCCTCTGAGCCCGTATGTCCCCCCCCTTTGGGACCCCATATAACCCCTTGTGTGCACATATATCCCACTTTGAGACCCCCCCATATAGCCCCCGTTTGGGACCCCGTTATACCGCCTGTGTGTGCACATATAGTCCCCTTTGGTCTCTATATACCCCTCTGTGTGCCCATATATCCCTCTTTGGAACCTCCATATACTACTGTGTGCCCATATATCCCCTTTGGGACCCCATATACCTCCTTGGGGACCCCATATACCCCTCTGTATGCACATATATCCCCCTTGGAGATCCCATATACCCCCTGTGAGCCCTTATAGCCCCCTTGGGGATCCCATATACCCCCTTGGGGATCCCATATACCCCCTGTGAGCCCTTATATCCCCCTTGGGGATCCCATATACCCCCTTGGGGATCCCATATACCCCCTGTGAGCCCTTATATCCCCCTTGGGGGCCCCATATACCCCCTGTGAGCCCTTATATCCTCTTTTGGGACCCCATATACCCCCGTGTGCTCATATCTCCCCCTTTGGGACCCCATATACCCCCTGTGAGCCCTTATAGCCCCCTTGGGGGCCCCATATACCCCCTGTGAGCCCTTATATCCTCTTTTGGGACCCCATATACCCCCGTGTGCTCATATCTCCCCCTTTGGGACCCCATATACCCCCTGTGAGCCCTTATATCCCCCTTGGGGACTCCATATACCCCCTTGGGGACCCCATATACCCCCTGTGAGCCTTATATCCCCCTTGGGGACCCCATATATCCCCCTTGGGGACCCCATATACCCCCGTGTGCTCATATCTCCCCCTTTGGGACCCCATATGCCCCCTGTGAGCCCTTATAGCCCCCTTGGGGACCCCATATATCCCCCTTGGGGGACCCCATATACCCCCTGTGAGCCCTTATATCCCCCTTGGGGATCCCATATACCCCCTTGGGGATCCCATATACCCCCTGTGAGCCCTTATATCCCCCTTGGGGATCCCATATACCCCCTTGGGGATCCCATATACCCCCTGTGAGCCCTTATATCCCCCTTGGGGATCCCATATACCCCCTTGGGGATCCCATATACCCCCTGTGAGCCCTTATATCCCCCTTGGGGATCCCATATACCCCCTTGGGGATCCCATATACCCCCTGTGAGCCCTTATATCCCCCTTGGGGACCCCATATATCCTCCTTTGGGACCCCATATACCCCCTGTGAGCCCTTATATCCCCCTTGGGGACCCCATATACCCCCTGTGAGCCCTTATATCCTCTTTTGGGACCCCATATACCCCCGTGTGCTCATATCTCCCCCTTTGGGACCCCATATACCCCCTGTGAGCCCTTATAGCCCCCTTGGGGATCCCATATACCCCCTTGGGGATCCCATATACCCCCTGTGAGCCCTTATATCCCCCTTGGGGATCCCATATACCCCCTTGGGGATCCCATATACCCCCTGTGAGCCCTTATATCCCCCTTGGGGGCCCCATATACCCCCTGTGAGCCCTTATATCCTCTTTTGGGACCCCATATACCCCCGTGTGCTCATATCTCCCCCTTTGGGACCCCATATACCCCCTGTGAGCCCTTATAGCCCCCTTGGGGATCCCATATACCCCCTTGGGGATCCCATATACCCCCTGTGAGCCCTTATATCCCCCTTGGGGATCCCATATACCCCCTTGGGGATCCCATATACCCCCTGTGAGCCCTTATAGCCCCCTTGGGGATCCCATATACCCCCTTGGGGATCCCATATACCCCCTGTGAGCCCTTATATCCCCCTTGGGGATCCCATATACCCCCTTGGGGATCCCATATACCCCCTGTGAGCCCTTATATCCCCCTTGGGGGCCCCATATACCCCTGTGAGCCCTTATATCCTCTTTTGGGACCCCATATACCCCCGTGTGCTCATATCTCCCCCTTTGGGACCCCATATACCCCCTGTGAGCCCTTATAGCCCCCTTGGGGCCCCATATACCCCCTGTGAGCCCTTATATCCTCTTTTGGGACCCCATATACCCCCGTGTGCTCATATCTCCCCCTTTGGGACCCCATATACCCCCTGTGAGCCCTTATATCCCCCTTGGGGACTCCATATACCCCCTTGGGGACCCCATATACCCCCTGTGAGCCCTTATATCCCCCTTGGGGACCCCATATATCCCCCTTGGGGACCCCATATACCCCCGTGTGCTCATATCTCCCCCTTTGGGACCCCATATGCCCCCTGTGAGCCCTTATAGCCCCCTTGGGGACCCCATATATCCCCCTTGGGGACCCCATATACCCCCTGTGAGCCCTTATATCCCCCTTGGGGACCCCATATATCCTCCTTTGGGACCCCATATACCCCCTGTGAGCCCTTATATCCCCCTTGGGGACCCCATATATCCTCCCTTTGGGACCCCATATACCCCTGTGAGCCCTTATATCCCCCTTGGGGACCCCATAGACCCCCTGTGAGCCCTTATATCCCCCTTGGGGACCCCATACCCCGCCCCCCGGTGAGCCCCTATACCTCCCCCCCCTGCCTTTGAGCCCCCATACACCGGCAGGTCCGCCCCCCCCCCCCCCCCGGCGCCCCCCTCTCCCCCCCCGGTCCCCGCACCCGGTAGGTGTGGGGGGTGACGGTGATGACGATCTCGAAGGGGCTCCCGGGCGCGAAGGGATGGAGGTCCCGGCGCTGCTCCTGCTCCCACTGCCCCCCGCGCCGGCTGTTCAGCACCGCCTGCCCCTCCGCCCCGAAGCGGGGGTTCAAGTGCAGCGCCAGGTCGGCCTCCGCCCCCGGCCCGCTCGCCAGGTTCACCAGGAACCTGCCACGGGGTTGGGGGGGGTCCGTGTCCGTCCCGCCGTCCCTCCACCCCCTCTTCCCTCCCTCCATCTCCCTCGCCAGGCTCACCCCAAACCTGCCCCCCCCCCCCCCCCGTCTGTCCCCCATCACCCAAGCTGTGCCCGTGTCCCCCCATGTCCCCCTGTGCCCCCCCATGTCCCTCCCATGTCCCTCCCATGTGCTCCTGTGTCCCCCATATCCCCCCCATGTCCCCCTGTGCCCCCCCATGTCCCTCCCATGTCCCTCCCATGTGCTCCTGTGTCCCCCATATCCCCCCCCCATGTCTCCCTGTCCCCCCATGTCCCTCCCATGTGCTCCTGTGTGTCCCCGTGTCCCCCCATATCTCCCTGTGGTGTGTCCCCCATGTCCCCCCGTGTCCCCCCATATCCCCCTGTGTCCCCCCCATACCCCCTGTGGTGTCTCCCTCATGTCCCCCCATCCCCCCATGTCCCTCTGTGTCCCCCATATCCCCCCATGTCCCCCCATGTCCCCCTGTGCCCCCCCATATCCCCCTATGTCCCCCCATGTCCCTCCCATATGCTCCTGTGTCCCCCCGTGTCCCCTCATGTCCCCCTGTGGTGTCCCCCCCCATTATCCCCCTGTGTCCCCCCCATACCCCCCTGTGGTGTCCCCTCTATGTCCCCCCGTCCCCCCCCATGTCCCTCCCATGTGCTCCTGCGTCCATGTCCCCCCGTGTCCCCCCATATCCCCCTGTGTCCCCCCCATACCCCCCTGTGGTGTCCCCCCCATGTTCCCCCATGTCCCCCCATATCCCCCTGTGGTGTGTCCCCCATGTCCCCCCATGTCCCCCCATTATCCCCCTGTGTCCCCCCCATACCCCCTGTGGTGTCCCCTCTATGTCCCCCCGTCCCCCCCCCATGTCCCTCCCATGTGCTCCTGTGTCCCCCCATGTCCCCCCGTGTCCCCCCATATCCCCCTGTGGTGTGTCCCCCATGTCCCCCCGTGTCCCCCCATATCCCCCTGTGTCCCCCCCATACCCCCCTGTGGTGTCCCCCCCATGTCCCCCCGTCCCCCCCATGTCCCTCCCATGTGCTCCTGTGTCCCCCATGTCCCCCCATGTCCCCCTGTGGTGTCCCCCTCATGTCCCCCCATCCCCCCGTGTCCCCCTGTGTCCCCCCATGTCCCCCTGTGCCCCCCCATATCCCCCTATGTCCCCCCATGTCCCTCTCATGTGCTCCTGTGTCCCCCCGTGTCCCCCCATGTCCCCCTGTGGTGTCCCCCCCATGTCCCCCCGTCCCCCCATATCCCTCCCATGTGCCCCTATGTCCCCCCATGTCCCTCCCATGTGCCCCTGTGTCCCCCATGTCCCCCCGTGTCCCCCTGTGTCCCCCCATATCCCCCCATGTCCCCCCCATGTGCCCCTGTGTCCCCCCATATCCCCCCGTGTCCCCCCCATGTGCCCCTGTGTCCCCCATGTCCCCCCGTGTCCCCCGTCTCCCCCCTGCACCCGAGGGGGTGCACATGGGGCTGTGCACACGCGCGTGCAAGGGACAGCAGACACACCCCCCCACCCCGCCACGTCCCCAGTGTCCCCACGGTCCCCAAACCTGTTGGCGTGGGGGGGCACGAGACCCTGCACGTAGATGGCCATGCCGGGCCAGAGCCCCCCCATCACGGGGGCCACATAGGGCAGTGGCTGGGGGAGGGGGGGGGAGCAGGAGGTCAGCGGGGTCCCCACCCTGTCCCCGGGCCGGGGGGGGTGACAGGGACCCCCGGGACCCTGACTCCAGGGTCCCCATTCCGGGGGGCGGGGGGGGGTGTGACAGGACCCCAAGGGACGATACCGACCGGGTTGTAGGCGGGCTGGTAGCCAGGCGCGGGGACGAAGGCCATGGCGACGGTGACGATGGTGGCGGTGACGGTGACGCCGGGCCGGACGCGCAGCCCGCGGCGCCGGGACCTTTATAGCCCCCAAACCCGAGGTGGGGCCCCCACACCGCCCCGCCCCGCCCGGACACCTGGGTCCTCACGCCAGCTCCGGGGTGGGGGTGGGGACAGCCCAGACCCCCTGGGGCCTCAAAGCGGGGCGGGGTGGGGGGCTGACCCACCCCCCGGGTGCCTGGGGTCCCCCGTCAGTTTGAGGGTGCCCTTTGTGCCCCCCACATCCAGCCCGGGAGGGCAGGTCCCAGGTGGTGGGGGCAGGGTGGGGTCTGGGTCCGTTCCCAGGGCGAGGCCCGGACTTTGACACCCCCGGATGCGGGGACGGGGCGGGGGGGACCGGGGGGACCCGGGGGGGGGGAGGCGGGGGACCTGCCCGAGGCGGCAACGCCCCGGACTCTGCCCCGTGCCGGGGGGGGACCCGGGCGTCCGGGTGTCGGGCAGGGCCGGAAGGGGCCCGGATGTGCCGCGGGGGTCAGGGGGACACCTTGGCCTTGGTCCCCGTCCCTGCCCTGGGGGGGGACCCCCCGGCTCCATCGCGGCGGCACCTCGGGGTCCCCCTCACCGATCCCTGGGGATATGGGGACCCCCATCCCCATTGTAACACCCCTGGGACCGCCCCCCCCCCCCCCCCCCCCCCCGCCCCGGGACCCATCGTGGCACCCTGGGGTCCCCCTCCCCGTGGCAGCCCCCTGGGTCCCGCCCCTCCCCGCGCTGCCCAGGTGCGAGGTGGGACGGGGGGACATGGGGACAGCCGGCTTTATTGGGGGGGGGGGGGGGGCGGGGGGCCGCGGTGGCCCTACAGCTTGGAGAAGGGGACGTCCTCGGGGCCCTTCTTCTCCATCGCCGCCTGCGCCGACTTGAGGATGTCCTCGGTCTGCAGCATGCTCATGTTCCAGGTGGCCTGGGGACAAGCACGGGGACGGGGATGGCGCGGGGACAGGGGCGGGACGCCCTCGGGGACGGGGAGGGGACAGGACGCCCTCGGGGACGGGGAGGGGACGCCCTCGGGAAGGGGAGGGGAGGCCCTCGGGGAAGGGGAGGGGAGGCCCTCGGGGAAGGGGACGGGGACAGGACGCCCTCGGGGACGGGGAGGGGACGCCCTCGGGGAAGGGGAGGGGAGGCCCTTGGGGAAGGGGAGGGGACACCCTCGGGGAAGGGAGGGGAGGCCTCGGGGAAGGGGACGGGGACAGGACACCCTCGGGGACGGGGAGGGGACGCCCTCGGGGAAGGGGAGGGGAGGCCCTTGGGGACGGGGAGGGGACACCCTCAGGGAAGGGAGGGGAGGCCCTCGGGGAAGGGGAGGGGGACAGGACGCCCTCGGGGACGGGGAGGGGACGCCCTCGGGGAAGGGGAGGGGAGGGCCTTGGGGACGGGGAGGGGACACCCTCGGGGAAGGGGACGGGGACAGGACGCCCTCGGGGACGGGGAGGGGACGCCCTCGGGGAAGGGGAGGGGAGGCCCTTGGGGACGGGGAGGGACACCCTCGGGGAAGGGGAGGGGAGGCCCTCGGGGAAGGGGACGGGGACAGGACGCCCTCGGGGACGGGGAGGGGACGCCCTCGGGGAAGGGGAGGGGAGGCCCTTGGGGACGGGGAGGGGACACCCTCGGGGAAGGGGAGGGGAGGCCCTCGGGGAAGGGGACGGGGGACAGGACGCCCTCGGGGACGGGGAGGGGACGCCCTCAGGGAAGGGGAGGGGAGGCCCTTGGGGACGGGGAGGGGACACCCTCGGGAAGGGGAGGGGAGGCCCTCGGGGAAGGGGACGGGGGACAGGACGCCCTCGGGGACGGGGAGGGACGCCCTCGGGGAAGGGGAGGGGAGGCCCTTGGGGACGGGGAGGGGACACCCTCGGGGAAGGGGAGGGGAGGCCCTCGGGGGAAGGGGACGGGGACAGGACGCCCTCGGGGACGGGGAGGGGACGCCCTCGGGGAAGGGGAGGGGAGGCCCTCGGGGAAGGGGAGGGGACGCCCTCGGGGAAGGGGAGGGGAGGCCCTCGGGGAAGGGGACGGGGACAGGACGCCCTCGGGGACGGGGACGGGACAACCTCGGGGACAGGGATGGGGACAGGATGCCCTTGGGGAAGGGGACAGGGGCGGGACGCCCTCGGGGATGGGGACAGGGACGGGACACCCTCGGGGACGGGGATGGGGACAGGACGCCCTCAGGGAAGGGGACAGGGATGGGACACCCTCAGGGATGGGGACGGAACACCCTTGGGGACGGGACAGGACGCCCTTGGGGACGGGGACAGGACGCCCTTGGGGACAGGGAGGGGACGTCCTCGGGGAAGGGGATGGGGACAGGGAGGGGACGCCCTCGGGGACGGGACACCTTTGGGGACGGGGACAGGACGCCCTCGGGGACAAAGGCGGGCACAGGGATGGCAACAGCGCGGAGACGGGGACGTCGTCGTGGTCAGGGAGGGGGGACGGCATTTTGGGGACGGGTGGCCCAGCCGGGAGGGGAGGGGAGGGGAGGGGGCCGCTCACCATGTAGCGGAGGCTCTCGGGGACGGGGTGGTCCCGCGAGTAGACCAGGTTCACCTTGGTGCCCTGCACGGCCACGGGGCTCCGGGCCGCGATGGCGGTGGCCACGTCCAGGGCTCCCTGCAGCAGCGTCGCCTTGTCGGGGAAGACCCGGCTGCGGGCGAGAGGGGCTGCCAGCGGGGACGGGCAACCCCGAGGGGGCCCCCCGCGGCGCCGGGGACAGCCCCGGGGACGGGGTTCCCCTCCCGGGGTCGGGGGGGGGGGGGCTGCAGTACCTCACCAAGCCGCAGCTCTGCGCTTCGGGGGCCATCATCTTGCGGGCGGTGAAGGCCAGTTCGTTGACGAGGCTGTGGGGGTGTTTCTGGGGTGAGACGGGGTCCCCCCGAGGTCCCCTCCCCTGCCACCAGCCCCCCCTCCGGTGTGTCCCCCGTCAGCCCCCCACCCACCTCTGGCTGCCCACGATCTTTGGGAGACGCTGCAGGGTGCCCACGTCGGCTGCCAGCCCGATGTCCACCTCCTGCGGGCACGGGGACACGTGAGGGGACACAGGGACGTCCAAGGAGACACAGGGGTGTAGGAGGGGACATGGGGATGGCCGAGGGGCTCCAGGGACATCCGAAGGGTCCCAGGGACATCCGTAAGGTCACAGGGATGTCTGAGGAGCCACGGGGACATCCAAGGAGCCACCAGGACATCTGAGGGGTCTCGGGGACATCCAAGGAGCCACCAGGATGTCCGAGGCTCCTCAGGGACATCCAAGGAGCCACCAGGACATCTGAGGGGTCTCGGGGACATCCAAGGAGCCACCAGGATGTCCGAGGCTCCTCAGGGACATCCAAGGAGCCACCAGGACATCTGAGGGGTCTCGGGGACATCCAAGGAGCCACCAGGATGTCCGAGGCTCCTCAGGGACATCCAAGGAGCCACCAGGACATCTGAGGGGTCTCGGGGACATCCAAGGAGCCACCAGGATGTCAGAGGCTCCTCAGGGACATCCAAGAGCCACTGGAGCATCCAAGGGGTCTCAGGGACATCCGAGGCTCCTCAGGGACATCTGAGGGATCTCGGGGACATCCAAGGAGCCACCAGGACGTCCGAGGCTCCTCAGGGACATCCAAGGAGTCACGGAGACAGCTGAGGGGTCTCGGGGATATCCGAGGCTCCTCAGGGACATCTGAGGGGTCTCAGGGACATCTGAGGAGCCACCAGGACGCCCGAGGGTCCCCAGGGCCGCCCGCGGGTCCCCACCCACCTACCTTCACCTGGAACCAGGCGTCCTGGGTGCAGTAGCGGATGTCGCAGGCGGAGATGAGGTCGACGCCTGCCGGGAGAAGACCCTGAGCCAGTGGGGGGACCCCGGCCCGGCACCCCCGGCCCCAGCTCACCTCCGCCGATGCAGGCGCCGTGCACCGCCGCGATCACCGGCTTTGGGCACTGCAGGAGAGATGGGCGTCGGGGGGGGGGGGGTTGGGGAACAGTCCCCCACCTCTGTCCCTCTGTCCCTCCGTCCCACCTTCTCCAGCACCGAGAAGGTCTCCTGGTACTCCCGGACCTTCCGCCGCAGGTTCCAGGCCTTCCTGGCCACGTCCTCGCCCTCCACCATCATGAACTCGCTGCCCATCTCCACCAGGTCGATCCCTGCCCGGGGCCGTGCCGTCACCAGCCGTCCCCGATTCCCGGCTGGGGGGCAAGACCCCCCCCCCCCGGCCCCCCCAGCCAGGGCTGAGACACCCCCAGTCCTCCTGGTGATGCTGAGGTCCCCCTGATCCCTCCTGGCTGGGGCAAAGGTACCCCAGATCCCCCCTGGCTTGGGCAAAGGTACCCCCAATACCCCCCAGCTGGGGCAAAGGTACCCCAGATCCCCCCCAACTGGGGTAAAGGTATCCCCAAATCCCCCCCAGCCAAGGCAAAGGTACCCCAGTCCCCCTCAGCTGGGGTAAAGGTACCCCAAATCCCCCCCAGCTGGGGTAAAGGTACCCCAAATCCCCCCCAGCCAAGGCAAAGGTACCCCAGTCCCCCTCAGCTGGGGTAAAGGTACCCCAAATCCCCCCCAGCTGGGGTAAAGGTACCCCAATGCCCCCCCGGCTGGGGTAAAGGTACCCCCAGTTCCCCCCAGCCGGTACCAAGATGCTCCCGGTCCCTCCCATAGGGGCCAAGATCCCCCCTGGGGTTTCCCCTGCTGGGGCTCAGATACTCCCCCCCCCCCCCCCCCAACTCTGAGATCCTCCCCAAAACGAGCCAAGATCCCCCCGACCTCCCCCTCGCCGGGCACGGAGGGGGGGTGGGGGGGGGGGTGTCCGGGGAGGGGAACCCAAGGGCAGCCCTCACCAGCCGTGAAGATCTTCCCGGCGCCCGAGATGACGACGGCGCGGCAGGACGAGTCCTGGCCGATGTCCTGGAAGCACTCCACCATCTCCCTGCGGGGACGGGGACAGTTGGGACAGCGGGGACGGGGTCCGGGGGGGGGGGGGGTCCCCGGGTGCCCCCCCCCCCCCCCCGTTACCTCCAGAACGCCGCGTTCATGGCATTCCTCTTCTCGGGGCGGTGGAGCTCCACGTGCAGGACCCGGTCCCCCTCCGGCGTCACCCGCAGCGTCTCAAAGC